>NC_083276.1:33063290-33363290 GCF_963506605.1 Zootoca vivipara
AAGACAGCATCTTGCTTCGTAGTCATTCTAGACCAGGGTATTTTTTGGACTACAATTCCCATCATCCCTGACCACTGCTCCTGCTAGCTAAGGATGATGGGAGTTGTAGTCCAAAAACAGTTTGCTACATGGGCATAGCCAAGAATACTTAACTAACTGACCAGTTGTGTCGGTTTTGCTCCCCCCCCACAAAAGTCCTGCCCCCCCCCACAAATCTCCCCCCCCATCCCCCGGCAACAAAAATCCTGGCTATGCGCTTGGCTGGATACCCAAGTTTAGGAAACACTATTGTAGACCAAGCAGTTTTTTGTTTCAATTATTATGCAACACTGTCATTGGGTCTGCGTTTACAATCCATAGTTCAAGTTAAAATTCCTGTTCAATCCACAGGCATGTGTGGAGGAAACAAGCCTACTCTTATCATGATGATTTTTAATGCATAGAATAAATTAGGCCATAATAATTATCTGTTGCAGTTCATTATTTTTTTTGCTTTAATGTCTTATTGTTTTGGACCCAGTATTACATATTGGGAATTAAGATTGTGACAGGACGTCATTGATGGGGGCTTGACTCCATCTTCAAATCCAACATGGTTCTAGAGTAGCTCTTAGATAGCTGCTACTGTATTATGTGACATTGATAAATAACTGCAGTTACGTATGACACCCATACTGTCATCACTTTCCCCCCCAATGATGAGGAATTAAAGTGGCGAGCCTTCAGGCCACATCTGACATACAAAGCTTTCTGTGGTCCACCAGCCCTATGCCAAAATCAGGCAACAAAACTGGGTGCCTTTTCTCTTCCTACTATCTACTTCTTTCCTTTCAAAGGCATCTTTTCTCATTCTGTTGTGGTGCCATTGCTAAAATGTCTTAACACTGAGAAAACAAGATGGGAAGGAATCCTGAGCCTTGCTCCTCTGTTGATTGGCTGAAGGGTGGGGTGTATGTCTGAATGTGTTTGCCTGCCTCTCTGAGGATGCGGTCTGTATGCACAGTGAGTGTGTGTGCATACACATATTGTCTGAGGCAGTATGCTGGGAATCACAAGTGGGAGAGTACTATTGCCTCTTGTTCTGCTTGTAGGCTTCCTATAGACTTCTGATTGGCCACTGTGAGAAGAGGATGAGATAGGTCTTTTGACAGATCCAGCATGACTATTCTTGCGTTCTTAGTGAGTGTGCATTTTGCAATGCCCGTCACTGTCACATAGCTCTCAGAAGGTCAGTCAACCCTTTGGGCAGTCCTCTGGCCAAAAAAGGTTAGGTACCCCTGTTACAAGAATTTGTATTGTCTTTCTTTACCAAAAGTAGTTGCTTACCCCATTACATTGTCTTGGGCCCTATGTCTAGACTAGCCCACTAGGCTGTGTGGGATATACTCTTTGGATCAGAATGGAAAGCCTTTCAGAGGACTGTTTGGGTGAAGGGAAAGTACTTTCCTAGTCCATCTCAATTTGGTAGATCCAGTGAATGGCACCCACACTTGATATTTCCTTCCATGTAATGGCTTTGAAAGCCTTTGATTACATGGCCATTAGGGATTGTCACAATTGAGTGCTTTCCTATTCTGTAATTACTTATTTATTTTAGATAATTTATTGTATCATATACTGTATTGTAATTTTTTTAAACTGATCTACAAAAAAAATGCATTTTTGCTGTTTCCTAAAATAGAAGGTAGAATCATAAAATTTACCGTTGACCGAATGGGTCATGTAGTCCAATCCCCTGCAATGCATGGTAGACAAGGCTAGGATTTTACTTTTATTTCTAAAAAGTTTTGCCCTGCCTTTGAGGCCCCCAAGGCAGATTGTCAATTTGCGAGCACCTCAAAAAGTCTGGGTGCCATTTTTTGCGTCTGGGTAACACTCAGGGTTTACTGAAATGTATGTGCTTTGAAGCCTCAAAGTATATGTTAAGGATAGACAATATGTTAAGGAGTTTAACAATAAAGAGTAGACTATTTTGAAAACTGAAGTACAGTACCAGTATTTTTATTGTAAATACCAAATTAAACATGTATTAACAATTTCTTCTAAAAATGTGATATTAACAATGTGTCACTTATGTGAATTGTGTATTAGTTCATGCTTATCAAAATAATAAATAAAGTGTTGCCACACACACACACACCCCATGGTGACTAGACATTCTGTTTTGGCGCCCACAACCCAGGTCCCAGAAGCCATTTGGCTCCTATCTTTTCTATCCCAGTTTCTAACACTGATTCGTTGTGCTATCTCAGCTCACTTTTAAGAGGCTAGAAAAGGCCTTCAGTGTTCCTCTCCCTGTGAGGAGGGGCTGTGAGGATTGCATTTCTCAATGTTAAATGGCTAAGAGAGGTTGCTACTAAAATGCATAAAATATTATGCAAGATTGATACTTGAATTCTAAAATAGACGAGGGACTGAACTACATGTGGACACAATTTATAGAAAACCCCATTTATAAATTGCTCTGAGAGGAGGAAAATATCTCTGAGAGGAAATTCTTAACTTCCCCTTCCACAGGCTAAACCACTCACCATGACATTTTTTTTCTACCTGTAGAGTTGCAAACATATGTGTGTCTCAAAGCATCCAACAGACTTCTGTTACAAGTACATAGAAATAATATGTTGTTCTGCCCTAAAACCTGCAACCCTTCTCAATCTGTTGTGATGTAGTAGAACATTCTAACAGCTCTGGGAAAGAGCTCAACAATAGCTTTTTAATAATTACTAAAGCTTATATGGACAAAGTGAAAAGACACTCTGGGGGGCAAAGCTTTGATGGGAATTGCTGTATGCTCTTAGCAGGAAGTGATTTTGCAGCCAACGTTGCTTTGGAGACTGAGAGAATATTGGGCAGAGAAGCCAGAGTGTGTGTTTGTGTGTGTGTTTCAAACAGGTATGTGAGATTTGACAAATCATTTGGCTGTAAGTCTCTGGCATAATTATACAAAAGCAGAAATAAATATTTTGTACTGTATATGGAAGTACCTTTTGCTATAAAATGTAATGCATCCCATATTACATTAACTAGCTAAAAGGAGTGATCAAGAGCTGAAGGATGAAGAGATGGAGCTGTTTACAAAATACTACCTGGAATGGAAAGGAGGGAGGAAAACTGCCAGTACATCCTATATGAGCATACCACGATTTTATTATAGGGTAAGTATAATTTTCAGTGCTTATTTGCTCTCCAGTTTAAAAGGGGGAAAGTGTTACCCTTTGTTTTGTGGAATCAATTTACTAGTTTCATATTACCAAAGGGAATTAAGCACACACATTAATTGGTTCCTTTCACTACAAAATCCATTGACATAAATAGCCTAGAATGATAACCAAGGAGAGGGATCCTTTTCTATTTTGTTTTGCACAAAAGTCTTGTTTAAAACAGATTTCCATAACTAAGATTTTCTGTGGTTGACTCATAGATTCTATTCCAAATAATTAATTCTTACACACACACATACACTCCACTTCCATCTGAGTAATCTCAGAGCAGTTTGCAAAATAATAATAAAATAAGTAAGGTAAAATAATATTAAAACATGAAACCACTGTAAAATTCTATTTGCTGTAGCCAGCAATGTGTCCTATTCAAAGGTGGACATTAGTAATCATCAAATGCCTAGGTAAGTTTATAGGTCTCAAGCAGGTATCAAAAGCTCATCAGAGTCAGTGCCTGCCTTATTTCAAAGGGGATCAAGTTCAATAGAGCGGGCACCACTACAGAAACGGAACCCCCTCTGATTGATGCATATCATGGCTTAACTAACAGCAGTACCACCAGGAGAGCTCCCACCCCACCCCCAGTGGTATTGGCAAACAAGCAGGTATACATGGCAACCAGTGTTCTTTTAGCTATCCAGATCCATTCTGAATAATACTGCATTCTTAGTAGGCAGAGATAATGCATTACAGTTTTTGTCTATGTATACCGTGTCTGGATGGGGGGGGGGTACGAATCCTCTACTACTTGTCCAAGTGAATTTGCTGATGAGTGCAGCCTCTTCTTACAGGTTTGTGGTGTCATACAGTGTAAAGAGGGCCTGTTAAAAGTTTCACCAGTAAGCTTTAACCATTTTGCATTATGTGTTCAACAGGGTGGATTGATTAAAATACACGATTTAAAATGGCCTTTTAAATCAGTGTGATTTAAATAAGCAATAAAATGCCACTTTAAATCATTAATTTAAATCGTTTCCCACCAATACTACTTCAGATATTTCCAGAATAAATGTGCAATTATGACCACTATATGTTAATGTTCAACCAAATAGAATATTATTTACACTGCCGTGCCATTATTATAATCAGACCTTTTGTCACTGTATATGTTTTGCATGCTATTTTTTTTCTTACCGAAAGAGGGAACATAGAATTGTAGGAAGCGATCTCGAGGGATCTAGTCCAACCCCCCACAATGCGGGAATATCAACTAAAGCATCCATGACACATGACCATCCAACATCTGCATAAAAATGTCCAGTGACGGAGAGTCCACCTGCTGAGAAGGAAGTCCAATTGAGTTTCTCTGCTGCTCACTCACAGGGAAATACTGTAGGTGTAGGATTGTAACCTGGCACTGTTGATGAGGTAGGCTGTAGCATCAGATCTCCATCCCCAGTGCTGAGGATCCCCCTGTGACATCAGATCCATGCTACGGTCCCAGGAACATCCAGAGTCCATAAGCTTGCAGCTTAACTATAGAGCTAGGATTATTTAAGAGAAACTTAGTATTTACAGTAGTTTATTATTATTATTATTATTATCATCATCATCATCATTATTATCATTATTATCATCTTTATCTTTATACCCCAGCTTTTTCCTTGATGGGACTCAAAGTAGCTTCCAGATAAAATTAAGAACCATTGAAAACAGAAAAAGCAATCATTAAAAGCAATTAAACATTGATAGAATTAAAGCTATACACACATATAAAATGGGATTCAGGGTGGCTTCCAGGTAAAATTAAGAACCATTAAAAACAGAAGAAACAATCATTAGAAACAATTAAACATTGATATAATAAATATTGATATAATTTAACATATATAAAATCTATTAAAACCATGCCAATAATTACAATAAAAACAGCATGGTATCAACCCTTTCATTAAAAGTCAGTTCCCAAAAGCCTATTGGAACAAGCAATTCTTCACCTGTCGGCAGAAGGACAACGGGGAGGGAGCACAAGTGTATTTCAAAGATTGCAGTGTTGCTCTGTTGTGCAAATGTCTGCACCTCTTTTTCTTCAATTGAATGCTGTTGAAATCTGTTCAGACAGATTGGTACGCTGGAAGCATCTGCCCTGTGTGGCAGGGTCTTGTCTCATATTACATTTTTGGACAGTTTGTCCTGTGGTTTCTTGTCTCATGCTTCTTGGTACATCAAGTGTGGGGAAAGAAGTCTACCTTGGTGTAGGGGGAAACCCTGTTCTTGTATTTGAGGAAGACTGAGAGATTTGTTACCCCAGATTCTTGGGTTTTGTAAAACCCTGTCCAAAGCATTCATGTGCTAAGCATTCTCTTGGGGATTCTGCCCTCTGCTCATTGCATCTAACATGGCAAGTACTTGGGAGATTCCTCTTCTCCTCTGCTGTCCCTTCTTTTGGAAGTGACTTTACAGCACAGAGCTGTTTGAGACCTGCAGGCACAGACACACAGTGCAGATCTCTGCCCTGACACTGGACTCAGTCTGCAGAGACCACTTTGCCTTTTTTCTCCAGGAACCATTCCCAACTGTTATGGAGGGAGAACTGCAAGGCAAATCCAAATCATCTGGTCGGGCCCCTCGTGGCCCCACCTGGACAGATGAGGAGACCAGAGTCCTATTGGGTCACTGGAATACCTTGCTGGTCCAGCGCCGGGTTCAGAACATGCCCACCAACAGTGATTTGTATGCTGTCCTAGCCAAGAAGATGGCTGAGGAGGGATTTCTACGCACGCGAATCCAATGCAACAACCGGATCAGAGATCTTCGCAAAGCATATCGCAAGGCAAAGGATGCTATGGGCAAGGCAGGGGCCACGCCAGATCGCTGTCGCTTCTTTAGGGAGCTGGATGAGATCTGTGGAGGAGAAACAGAAACTGTCCCCTCTTCAGTGAGTCAAGCTATGAGACTCCAGCCCTCCACTACCACAGTTCAACCAGGGCCTTCCTGGCAACCTATACCAGGAATTTCCTGGAAGGTGGAAGAGGACTCTGAGATGGAAGCAACCTTTGAAGGACTCAGTGATGTCACGCAGCCCCTCCAGGAGGTGCTGAAGATTAAGGTGGAATCTGAACTTGAAGAGGTTGGTTCCTTTCAGCTGCCCCTGCAGCCTGTTTCTTCATCTTCCTCCAGCACAGTGGCAACTGCATCTGCCTTGGAGGAAGAACTACCATCCACTTTCCAAGAACCGGACACTCTAATGCCTGCCAGGTCAGCTTCTGCTCAGGCTCCACAGCTATTGCCAACCAGTTGCAATTCAGAACAGAGGTTAAAAGGAGTCCAGGATAAAGTACTCATAGGTGAGTCTTTTTAATCATTTGTCCAAATTTCTCTCTGAAGGAATACCCACTGCTGTAATTAAGCTTCTATTTCTCTTTGCTTCAGGCTTTTAATCTAACAATGCATGGAAAGAGAGGAGGGTTCATCATGTTACTATATTTGGTGGTGGCTAGAGTTGTCTTTGAAATTCCTCCCCAGCCCTTCCACATACAGTGGTACCTCGACTTACGAAGATGATCTGTTCCGCGGCGCTCTTCGTAAGTCGAAGTCTTCGGTTGTTGAAGCACACGGCAACAAGGCTTCCAGGTTTGCTGACTTCGGAAGTTGAAACCTTTGGAAGTCGAGTCATTCGGATGTCGAGGTACCACTGTAGTTAATTTCACTTCCATAGTAAAGTGTCCTCAAATTGGTCATGTCCTTAACCTAATTTCTGCTGACAGTCCCACGGTTTTGCTGGATGAAGCTTCTGCTTCTCTTTCTAAAGGAATCCTTTACCCATGGATTGAAGAATGCGGTTACAAAATTTACCTGCACACTGGACCTTTGTTTCAACTGTCACTGAAACTATTTTGGCTTGCAAACATGAAATTGTAGCGGGATATTCTGTTGCCATCAATCAACCTATTGTTGTTGTTACCAGAGAAGGGATCCCAATTACAGTGGTACCTCGACTTACGAATGCTTCAACTTTCAAAGGTTTCAACTTACGAAGTCGACAACCCCGGAAGTCTTTTCGCTGTGCGCGCGTTCTACACCTGCGCAGAAGCGGCGCGTGCGGTCCGCACATGCGCAAAATCGTGCTTTGCGCATGCGCAGAACAGGCACTTCGACATCCGAAGACCTCGACTTACAAAGAGCGCCGCGGAACAGATCGCCTTCGTAAGTCGAGGTACCACTGCACAAAGATTGGCTAGACATATTACCAATGACATTACCACTAAAAGCATTCCTTTTTCTGACATCTTATTTGCTAACCATAAATATAAATTATCTTGCTAACATACCCAGTTGGAGGTAGCGACATGATAGCAGTAAGTTCCCTCTCCTTGAACTCCTTCCCTCCTAATTTCTGTTTTGTTTACAATAACTGTGTTCATGTACTCTTACTCCTCCTTATTAATGCTTCTTCATTTTTTGGAGATACATTAATCATTTGTGTGTGTGTTTGTTTTCTTTCCCCAAAAAAACAGGGAGACCAACAGGTGACCCAGAGGCAGCACTCATGCCACCAGTGCCAGCCATGGACAGGCTGACACAGATGAGGGCTAGAAGACGGCGGGCCAGGGAGGAAACCATAGACCGCCTGCTGGAGGAGATAAGAGCTGGAAGGGAGGCCATGGACACAACATTCCGACTGTTCCTTGAACAGCAACGCTCATTTCAGAACAGCCTCATCCGGGAGATGCGACTGGCAAGACGAGAACAGCGTCAGGCTGCTGAAGCTGAGCTCCGGGCTCGCCAGGAAGAGTGGCAACAGCAGAGGACTCAACGGATCCTGGACACAAACAGAACTGATGCTGAGATAGTTCGATTACGCCAAGAGCTCAATCTCCTTAGACACAATTTTACAGATTTCTTTTCAGCAGCAAGATCATTCCCCACAGAAACCTCTCCTGTGCCTGCCCAGGGGGAGAGTCCTGGCCCTTCTCTATCACTCCGGGAGGGCTGCACGCCCAGAGCAACTGAAGTGCAAGCGTCTCTTCCAGGCCCATGGGTGCTCGGGGTGCCTTCAAGGGGGAGGAGAGGGAGACCAAGGAGACGTGGTGGTGCTACCAGGAAGCAGGTCCACAGAGAGTAATCACCACGTGACTAAGCTAGTGCTTTTGATGGGCTGCTCATGGAATTGGTGCTATTCATTCTGTCTACCTCTTTTATTTCTGCACTGACTGTCAACCTCTTTGGTTTCTTCAACTTTTTAAAATGTACTTGAATACACTCAGTGTTACGGCTTGCATTGCTTTTTGTCTTTATGTAGCAATGGTCATTTTTATTGTATGCTTTCCAGTGATTCTGTAATTTTATTCTTTTCCTTCAGTTTCTGCAATAAATTCTTTATCCACAGTAAATTTTGTCATATACTTTAATGTCAGGTGACGGTGCACATAAATCTGATAGATGGGCCTTACAAATGTAAGTGGAGGTTTGAATCTGGTTTGCAGTTAGGCTCAGATTATTGATGGGAAGGGGTGAATGTGCACATTCAGCTACACACAAGGCATTCTACAATTCATTTAAATTTGCCCGGTTATTTGAATTGTGCAGTAGCAAATACATAGTATTCTTGATCAAAAATCTTCATAAATACGACCAGCTTTTTATTACTACATAAATCCAAAGATCCCTGCAGTTAGATTACTGCAATGCATTATACATGGGGCTGCCTCTGAAGACGGTTTGGAAACCTCAGCTAGTACAGAATTCAATGGCCAGGTTGCTCACCGGGGCCGGAAGTGCTGAGCATATAAAACCAATTCTGACCTGACTGCCAATTAGTTTCCAGGTCCAGTGTAAAATGCTGGTTTTGACCTATAAAGCCTTAAATGGCTCAGGACTGCAATGCCTCATTTCAACCAACCCAGATGCTGCAATCTTAATCTTAGGCCCTTTTTTGTGGACCCCTGCATGAGAAGTCTCAAGGATGACTTCCTGTTTGTGGAATGCTGTTCCTAGGGAAGCTCACCTGGTGCCATTTGTATATCTTTAGGCACCAGGCAAAAACATTCCTCTATAACCAGGTCTTTGGTCTTTAATTATCCTTGGCCCCCTCTGACTCGGTATGCTGCAGCAACTCTGCCAGAGGGAGGTCCATCTCCTACTGTATAATGAGTACAACAAGGTGGGATAAAAATTGAGAGTTCTTAACATTAAGTGACTTCCATACTGTATTTTCAAAGGTGCAGGGGCGACGGGCTTCTGAACAGTGGTTGCCCTGCCCTTGTCAAATCAGATTGACTAACTGGGGCTCCTTAGAATAATCTTCCCTGATCTGATGACCTCCCAGTGTAGTTGGTCTACAACTTCTATCAGCCTCAGCCAGCATGGACCAGTGATCTGACTCCGAATAAGGCTGTTTCTTACAATCTTACGTAGCAGAACTGTGCCTTTTCTTACTGTGGTTTCTTCAGCAGATGGTGGAATGGGAAGGAGACACACACATGACCTTCCAGCAAGAGAAGATCCTCCTTTCATTGTTGTCTCTTAGCCACTGCCTGCTACAAGCTGCATTGGTTATGGAGTGGAGATGGGCTAGTTCAGGAAATTTACCCTGTCCATTTTGATACATCTACTTGTCAAAAGATGAGAAAACAAACCTACAAATAAAGTGACTTCATGCAATAATTCCTGTAGCACGGATGTAATTAGTTTTGAGCTATACATTGTAGTTTTGAGTTTTCAAAAGGATGTGAAAAGGACTGGTTATATTTTGCAGGCTTGCTTCATTTTGTTGTGGTGGGACCTTGCATATTGTTGTCAAGCTTTAATAGATTTTTAAGATTTTTAACTTGTAGAAGCATGTGTTTATATAAAAGCTATATTAGGCACATATTAGACTTGGGAGTTTGAATTCACTATTGCTATGCCAACATGCAGACAATCTAAAAATAGTTGGGACAGCTGACATACACATCAATCTACTGTTTTTCTTTGCCACCTTTGTATATTGAAGAAAAGTTGACTAATTTATGTTGTGACCACGAACCATGTTTGCATGCAATTTTTACTGTAATTGCCCAGTTTGGGTTCTGGTCAATAGAGTCGTACCACACTACAAATAACAGCCATTTCTTTCTTTCTTTAGCTGCCAGCAGAAGATGAAATTTTATTACAGAAACTAAGAGAAGAATCCAGAGCAGTCTTTTTGCAGAGAAAAAGCAGAGAACTACTAGATAACGAAGAACTGCAAGTAAGGAAAAAAAATGAAAATGTGTTTCTAATCTCAGGTAAACAATTCTTGATCATTTTATCTTGCAATAGTTCCCTAACTTTTTGCCTCCACCCCCTTTTTTAAGAATTTGTGGTTTCTGCTGGACAAACATCAGACATCACCCATGATGGGAGATGAAGCAATGATCAACTATGAAAGCTTCCTGAAAGTTGGTGAGAAAGCTGGATCCAAGTGCAAGTAAGGCACCTATATTTTCAGGGCTTGCGCTAGTCTGCCCTTAGCTTAGAGTTCTGGACTGTCTTGGTCAACATTCAAATTGCAGGTTGTTATGACTTAATTTTTATTTCTCCCTATGTGGGCTTCTTTAAATTTGTAGGCAGCTCTTTAGAAGAGCTGTTAGAACATATGGGAACTTAAGAAGCTGCCTTATACCAAGCTCATTGGTCCATCTAGCTAAGTATTGTCTACACTGACTGGCAGCGACTCTCCAGGATTTCAGAGAGGGTTCTTTCCTCATGGCCTACAGACCAATTCAGCTATGGGGAGCAGTGATAAGAGCCGGGGGTGGCAGTGGCTGATGACTAGTGAGCCTGATAGTAGAAATCTGTGGACTGGACCAGTGCAACTGTACTGCTGATACTGGTGGTGGTGGGCAAATAGTACCTCAGGAATGAGTTCAGCCTTTCTACATCTCTGATTGCTCATATTCTACCTCACGGTAAAATTCACATAGTTCTGCAAGGATATATTGTTGGCTGTCAGAAGGAAGTTCTGATAAAAATATCATTTGAACACAGCTGCAAAGTGGTTGGAGGGGAAGTACCATTATAGGTAACAAAATAAGTTTGTTTGTTTTTGCTGTGACCTTGTACACAGTAGGGCAGCAGAGTGCTTTTATGTTTTTGACAGAAGCATCCTGATAGTGACTATAGGACAGCAGTCCTTGGCATATTCATGGCTTCTTACCAGAACTGAGGTGAAAGCTCAAGCTGGTCAAATATCAAGCAGATGACGTGAGAGAGGTGTCAAAGAGGATACATTTTGCCAAGACTTATTATAATATTTCTTCAGGATATAGCACCTTCTGAGGGGCTCTAACAATGTGGGTGTTCAACCCATAACCTCAAACCCAATTTGATGGTGGTTTTCATTACTTCCAAGTGCAGCAGTGGTAATTGCAAACCCAACCACATGGAAAGCCATATCTGTGGAATAGCTTCATGCTTGGTTCAGTAGATTTTTCACCACACTGTTGTTGTTTTTACCCATAGTTGTTTGCATGGTGAACATTTCTGGAACTGTGTGGGAAGTTGCTTTCCATAAGGATCTGCCTTCTGTTTCTAGGTGTGAATCAGGCCTAACTTTTTGCGGGGGGAGGGATGCTGCTGAGCTTGGTTGCTCCAAGTTCATGTACTGTAATTCATGTACTGGAACTTATGTCAGATTAACATTCAAACTAGGATGTGGCTCTGAGACATTGCTTAGGCTTTTGGTTAATTATTACTATTTAGATCAGGAACGAAAAGCAGTAATGAATTGCACCAACTAGGTTTTTTCCAGAACTGCTGTTCAGTGTAGGTGGAATCTGTGAGCTTCTTAAGTGGCTTGGTTTCCAATTGTCTCCCATGCTTCCATGATACACCCTTTCTTGCTCAGTCAAGGTACTCTCCCTTCCAAAGACCCACACCCACACATACATCAGAGTCCCACAACATAATTATCAGGAAAATGAAACTGACAACCTATGGAAGACTTACAGTGGCTCTGCAGAGCTTCAAAATTGTTGTTTTTTATATTTCACAGGCAGTTCTTCACAGCTAAAGTCTTTGCTAAGTTGCTTCACAACGATCCGTATGGAAGGATATCTATCATGCAGTTTTTCAATTATGTGATGAGGAAAGGTGGGTCTTTTTCTGTTTTGAATGTATTGTCATATTTTGTTTCACTTTGCCCTTGGCTTTCTTTGCCTCAAAACAGATTCTGTCATGTACCTGTATCTGTTTTACAGTGTGGCTATACCAAACGAGAATAGGTCTCAGTTTATACGATGTTGCTGGACAAGGTTACCTCAGGGAATCGGTAAGTGATGCATGTTCAACATGTCGCCTGGCATAAACTGAAGTGCTTTCTCGTGTCTTGAATTGAGGAAATTTATTTGGTAATCAGGTGTTTACATACAGTTATGTATGCAAACTAGAATATTTCAGGTAAGCAATATTCTCCTTTAGTTGTTTCTTGGAGAGAGTGCAGTAGTCTGTTTCTACTTAATGCAGTTGGCATACTAAGTACCTGATGTTCAATGAGTCTTTCTGATGTTCCGTTCCAAAGAATCACAGCTCAAGGGTTATCTTAACTGCTCTGTACTAGATAGGAGAATATTACTTGACAAAGCTTTGGTAACTAACCTGCATCTTGCATTGTGTTATGTTTGTGGCAGTGAAGCCTCTCAGCATTCACAAGCATCAGGAAGGAAGGGTATGTGGCATGAAGGGTGGCTAGAGAGTGGGGTTCTTCTGGAGTGTTCACTAGGGTTTGCTTGTTGCATCCTTACACCATCTGTAGGAAGCAGCTGGAGACAAATGGTCCGTTCCAGACCACTGTAAAGTACAGGATAAGCGTGAACAGCTGCAGCTCAAGTCATGGTGACACCTATACCTAGGGCTGCCATACGTCTAGAATTTCCCAGATATACGGGATTCGCCAGTCGGAAGTGTTGATTTTTTGGTGAATTTCTTGAAAAGCAGCTCAAAAACTTCATTTTTAAAAAATTAGATTTTGCAATAGCAATAATAATAATAATGATAATAATAATAATAATAAAGCTCTACAACTCTGCAAAAAAAAGCATTTGTTTCCAGATTTTCACTTTTTGAAATATGGCAACCCTACCTATACCGTAATCAGATATGTTCTTGTTTCATTTCCCAGGATTTAGAAAATTATATTCTGGAACTAATCCCCACATTACCACAGTTGGATGGTTTAGAGAAATCATTTTACTCATTCTATGTCTGCACCGCAGTCAGGAAATTCTTCTTCTTTTTAGATCCTCTCCGAACAGGTATGGTCAATTTGCTTTTTCTTTCTTTCGTGATAATTAGATTTTAGTTCTACCTTCGTTCTACTATCATTGGCCAGGTTTGGATGTCTATCTCCTCTCATTTACTGGACCTGTTGGTCTCTGAAGGAACTGCAGACCAGGAGCAGTGAAAGCAGAGCAGGGACCAGGACCCTGGGCAGGCAGGCAGGCAACACCTGCTGCCCAGCTAGGTGTGCTGGGGCAGTTCTATAAAGCCTGGCTGCCCTGGGGGAAAGACCAGACTCTGCTTGTAGCTGCAGTTGCTTGTAGCTGCATCCATCTCCACCCCACCCCCCAACCTGCTGGACGTACTGAAGTTAGGTATTTTTCACTATGTACATCCAGAGGAGCAGAATGATCCCCCATCCTATATTTCAGTAAAACTGGGGCATATCTTGACCTAAAAGGCAGCATATGAATGATGTTTTAGCAAGGCAAAGGGAAATTGACAAAAAATACAAGAGAATACAATACATGAACAGATTACTTTTTCTTTCTTATTAAAAGTATATATTCATCTGAAATAATACTTACTTGGTCAATTAGTAAAATTATTAAATGTAATTCTCTCCGTGTTGGCTGTTCTAGACTATATTAAGTGCTAATGTTTTATTTAAAATTGTTTAAAAATATTTGTTTTTCTCATAATTTTGATTGACTTAAAGGTTTCCAAACATTAAAACAGTTTCCTTTCATTCAATCCCCTTTGTCATGCTAAGTGGAAACTTTCTTGATGAAGCCCCTGAATATCCAAGTCATTAAGTAATAAGTAATTGTGAGGGGGTTAATTTGTTTTTGTTTTTTCTTCCAGGGAAGATAAAAATACAAGATATTTTAGCCTGCAGTTTCCTTGATGACCTTTTAGAGGTAGAGATTTATATTTATATTTACATTTCCTGTTGTGTTTCCTCATTATACTTGCTGAATGCTCACTCAATATTTTCATATTCATTCAGTTACGGGATGAAGACCTTTCTAAAGAAAGTCAAGAAACCAATTGGTTTTCTGCTCCTTCTGCATTGAGGGTTTATGGTATGTACAATAATTTGCATCATATTGTCGCATCCTCACAAAGCAGCATTTCCCGCAAACATTTTTTATATTCTTTTTTTCCCTTTTCTTTTGTTCTGGCTGTAATTTTACATGGTACAAATAAAAGCCCTTTTGCCATACCAGTTTGGAATTGCAGCTAGGTATCATGACACTGTAGTTTGTATATGCACTTCTTCCATGAGAGCATGTCATAAGGGCAGAGATCTAGGAGGCAAGGTGGCGATTGCCATGGAGCTCCTGAGGACTGCCAGCACCAACTGCGCTGCCTGGCTGGTCCCCGTGCTGCCAACAACACTGTGATTGGGGGGGACTAGGGGTGCCCAACACAACAACCAGGAAGCCACACGGAACCCGCCCCCCATGGCCTCAACCCCGCCAGGACCGGGAGCACCCCATTGGTGGCCCAGTGGAACTCCGAGGCCCAGAGGCCTCCGAGGCCGAACAGAAAACAAAAAGCAAAAAGGAGCCCCCTGCCAGCCGGACACCAGCTTGCCGCCGCCACCACCAAGAGAAAGAGGTAGGAGAGTACCGGGAAGGCCAGGGAGGCCTCAAAGAATCGTGCAGCCTAGCCAAGGCCTGACCCTGAGCCTACCACACCGTCAGCTAGCGTGAAAAGAGCAGGCTGGGGCCTAGGGGGGGGGGTACCGTGTGCCAGAGACCATCCCAGGAAACAACAAACACATCCCAGGCCCTCCGAAGAAGAAGAATTCTATTAATTTATATATATTTTTAGGGGTTTTTTTTAAAAAAAGTTTGGGTGGTGTTTTTTTTAAGAACTGTATTGGCCTGAACCATATAAGGCCACTCCCTGGGAATCCCAAGGAGTCCCTAGTGCAGGATGACACCGCTTTTATGAATTATTGGATTGCCTGCAGTGATCTTAGTAGTTTTTATTAACTATTTAGTATAATTAAGTATTTAGCATATATTTATTCCTGTCTCATATAAACCAGGGGTGGGAAACATAACTAGTGCTTCATGGATGTACTGTTCTATGCTGCCACCGAAGAAAGAAAGCTTGACTCATGGGCCTTACATATACAGTGTGACCTCGAATTACAAGCTACTTGACATCCGACGTTTTCGACTTGCGAGCGAAAAAAGTGGCCGCGCGCTTACGATTTTTTCGACATCCGAACGGAAAACCCGTTCACGGCTAGATGCGGTTTCCTCGACTTACGAATTTTTGGATGCGGTTTCCTCACCTTACGAATTTTTCCGTTTCCAATGCATTCCTATGGGAAACCGCTTTTCCTATGGGAAACTCAACTTACAAAGTTTTCGACCTACGAGTGTGCAATCGGAACGGATTAAATTCATAAGTAGAGGTACCACTAAAGTTTAAGTTACTTAAAATCTTGTTCGAATTCATCATTACAACTTTTTAATTCAGCCCTCACTTCTACAGCTCTTAGTCCACAGTCTTTGCTCTTAGCACACCTCAGATTTCAAAACAGGAATTCCTCTAGTTTCTAAAGGCAGCATTTCTCTAGTTGTGGCATGGTGGGTTACGCTGCCCTCTTGTGGTCCTAGGCAGGATATGCATGTCTTTGTCCATTAACTGGCACTCCGCATCTCTAGTCTTTTGACTACACAACAACAGATTGACACAACTACAGCTGCCACATAATACACCCATTCTGCATTTGTAAGAACTTGGTCGTTTAGTGTGGCAGCACCTACACTGTGGAACTCCTTGCCTATTGAGATCAAGCAGGCACCTTCACAGTACTCGCACAAAAGGGAGGCGCCAGCAGGCTTAGGGGAAACCAAAGGTTTGCAGAAGTACAGAAAACCTATAAGAGGGTCTTAAAACAGCCTATTCAGAACTACACATGTTTAGTGGCCATATAATGTTCAGTGTTGAGGGGATGGGGGAATGGTGCATCCTGGAAAAGGAATGGCTGCCTGCCTGAAACCCTGCATAGAAGCACTCCATTCTGCAACATTTTGTTGAGGTCGCACTTGTAAATATTAAGTACTGTCACTACAAGATGGCATAGCTTTATACGACCCCACTACCAACCATCTTCATTAGCTTTAAGACAAAAACCCTGCCAATCTGTGCAGTAGAAATCAAGAGGTTTTCTTACTACAAATCTAAAAAGTTGTAGCATGTTTGTTCACAAATCCTTTGTTATGAAGTGGCACAAGAAATTGTTACTGCATTTCCCCCCCTTCTCCCCCCCCCTTTGCAGGACAGTACTTAAATCTTGACAAAGACCACAATGGGATGCTTAGCAAGGAGGAGCTATCTCGATATGGAACAGGGACTCTGACCAACGTATTTTTGGACCGTGTCTTCCAAGAGTGTCTGACCTATGATGGAGAAATGGTACTTTTCTTATAGATGCATGATAGAAGAAATCTCTTGCAATTCTTGTAAAGGCAAGGTTGTGGTGTTTGTGATTTTGTTTTGTTTTTTAAGTTGGAACTCCTCCACTTTTTGAAGCCTATAACATTATTTACATGCTAACAAAATAGAAGGCAAAATTCTCATGTGAGTGGCAGCTAAAAACCCACACACTGCAAATTCATAACTCAGCAGCTAGCTGAATAAGAAATATTGTGATAGGGAGGACAGTGGGCTCTTATTTACCTCCTATTGCCAAAAGCAAGAACAGCAAGCAACTTATAAATTGAAACTAACAAACAGCCTTGGAACCACAAACATACAGCCACTAATATAGAATTCACATTTATAAGACCTTGCCCTCCTTGTCAATCAGCAAAATAGCCATTGTCTACCTCCCTAAGTTAAAAATACAATTAAGTTATTGTTTAGAAAGCTGCTGCTGAGTTTTGAATAAAATTGCTCATTTTGGGGGGAGATAATTCTTACAAGTACATGCAGAACTGGAATCAGGTAGCTGAATTGGTGGTAAAAATAGAACAACGGGAAAACATAGCTTTTGCTTCCGTACACAGTTTACAACAGGAGACCTGTGTTGTCAAGATATGCTGCAGCATGTTACTTCTAGTAAAACGTATAGAATTTAGGACACTAGGCTGTATGATGCATTTCAACCAATGATTGACCAGCAAATTATTAACTGGCTAAATATTATTTAATTGCCTAGCACATGAATTCATTTTTAGTTGAACTAGAACAATGGTTGGCCATTAGACTGTGATAGGCTGTTGTTCAAATGTTCATGGTTCGTTTAGTTCAGACTAAGGAACAACCTCACATGTAGTGCTGATAGAAATCTATGGGTATGTTGCCTATCCAATAAAAAAGCATGTATTTTCTGCACACCCTTTTTTTTCTCAGCAGCCATTTTCTGAGTCATGCTGTCTTTCAATGAAAACTAACTGCTCCCCTACAAGGAAATAGCCACCAATTATGTTCTGCTTGCAAAATCAATTTAGAAAGTGGACTATAATAAACATGATTGCATCTGCTTTTAGGACTATAAGACGTACCTGGACTTTGTACTTGCATTAGAAAACAGAAAGGAACCTGCAGCTCTGCAGTATATTTTCAAGCTGCTTGATATAGAGAACAAAGGATACCTGAATGTCTTTTCCCTTAATTATTTCTTTAGGGTAAGTCCCTTTTTGTAGAGGTAGGTCATTTTTTTGTACATGTGTTGTTACAGCCTTTGTGCCTCTACCTAGAGATCAGCAGGCAATTGCTTTAAACTACCAGTGTTTGAGGTGAGGTTTTTGTCAACTTTAAAGAAATATATAAATGTTTAAAACTTCACATTAAGAAAGGGAAATAATTCAGAATGGCTTTTCAGAGCACATCTTACATAAAGAAAATACACCACTGTGATTTTAATTAAATACCAGGTTTTGCCTTTTCCGTACAACTCTTATTTTTAAGGTAATAGTCTTTGATGACCTCTAATGGCTAACTTCTATGGGATGTTAATATATTCTGTCTACCAGTAATAATGGATAAGCTGTGGTTCCTATATAATCAGAGGGCAGCTTTCATACAATAGCCTGCATGTTTTAGCAGGCTCTTTCTAAACTTACATTTTCTCATTGACTGGAACTCACTCAGATGATCCTGTTATAAAAAAAACTCATTTATGAACTAACCGTGACTACAGTATACTATTTCCAGCAAATAAGTACTTAGAGGATCACTGAATCAGCAGTCTCACAGATGTGCTGATACTAATATTAAGTCTTAGGATGTTACACCACAAGAGATACAATTTTAGCTTCCACATGATCTAGTAGAAATGTTTGTTAAATTTAAATCCCCTTCTCCTTTTTACAGGTGCTAAAATGGCTTTCAGGTTTAATCCCTTTTTTTAGGGCATGTCCTTTTGTGAATTTTGAAGATAAAATAGCGACTCCACTGTCATCCCACAGAAGTATATATTTCATTCAGATTAAAGCAATGAGAGCAATTCAGTCTTGTTTGTAAAAGCTAACCCCCTTAATATTGATCACCTTCAATTCTGTGCCTACTCAACCAAAGTATTTTGCTGCTAATGACTCAGGAGTAGGATAATTCAACTAAAGGTTTAGAGAAAGAAAATCTGGAACACTTTCAAAGCTTTTACAATAAATGCTCTGCAGGTTTAAAATACATCCAGAGCTGTGTTCTTTTAGCAGCATGAAACAGATTAATTCTTCTATAACAAACATCAATTGGCCCTTCATCTTTCAATTATTTCTTCTTCCTGTATACACTTTATAGTTAGTCTCAAAGTTTGAGGCTAAAAGCCTATTTTAACAATGAGGCCTGCTGCTTGCTTCAGTTCTAATACTTTTCTTCAAAGTGGGCTAGAAGTTGGGAATTGTTGCACATAGATTGAACAGATGGTCAGTGCTTTCTGCTTTGATAGATCTGCAGAGAAAAGGACAGATTTCAGTCCCTGCCTACACTTCAGGCAAGGGGAATGAACACAGGCAGGATACCTCTCCAAACAGATGATAAAGGACAAGATTCTTAGCTCAGTGGAAGCATACACTTTGAATGTTTAAGATCTCTGGTTCAATCCCAGCATCTCCCATCAAAGCATATTTGGTAGCAGGAACTGAACAAGACCTCTACTTGAGACTCTGGAATACTTCTACCATTCTGGGGAGACAGGGCTAAATTATATGTATGAATTAACACATAGTTGTTACTTATTTATGTAACATAGCTTATTTACTCTCTTGGATTTGAAAACATGCTGTCTTGTTTTCTGAACGTATGTTACACCTCTTTGTGCTGTTGCCATAGGCTATTCAAGAACAGATGAAAATTCATGGGCAAGAACCAGTTTCTTTTCAAGATGTCAAGGTTAGATTTCTGATCAAAATTTATTTGTATGCAGTAGTCTGAGAAAGACCTGACTTTCTGAAATGAGAGAGAGTATATGTTTATATGTACTAGGGGCAGTATTGTGGTAGAATGTTGATTTCATAGTTAATGTCTTAATAGTATTGAATGGTACAATATATTTTTGAACATTTTTGGAAAAAAACAGTAATATTCTATTTATCTAGCCTATAGGCAAACAGAACCTTCAGGGAGATAATTCTGCAGTATAAAGTAACAGGCCTAGAAGGCCTCTTGCCTAAAAAAATGTGAACAGGCAAATATTTCACATATTATCCATGTAATGTTAATTGGGTTTTTTTTTAAGGATACTTTAATTTTGCTACTTTGATTTCTGAATCCATCTTGAAAGTTGAATGGGAGAACTGATAGATGCTTGGACACATGCCTCATTCTCATCACCTAATGAATAAGGCTATAAATAGCAGCACAAGTGGAGGAAGCGATAGCTGGTGCCCCCAAAACTCATAGCAGTCACTAAGGGGTAAAACCTCTGCATGTAGCTGTTTAACCAGAACTCTTTGGTCATGCCACCATAGACCCTTTTGCTACTTGCAGGCAAATGACTTGCCACCTTGGACAGTTTAAAGCAGCATGCACTTGGTGGCTGTGTTGTGTGTGTTACATTGTGTCAGTTGGAAAACATGAATTGATTTATGAGGCAAGCTTTTTACTGCAAGTAGGTAAGGAAGTCTTATCATGGCGTCAACAAAAATTACCTGTCCTATGCGAGACCCACTGTTGAAAAAGATCCAACACTTGGGAGACAGCTGTCACATGGAGCAATTAAATGTAGCTGTACATCTGCCCTTATGTTAGTGCAGGGGTCGGCAAACTAAGGTCCGTGGGCCGGATGCAGCCCACCAGGCTCGCTAATCTGGCCTGCGAACCTTGTTGACCCTGCTGCCCACTCGGTCAGTCCCTGCGCTAAACCAACACGGCACAGTCCGCATGGGGACTGACTTCCACGACGTGGACGCCAATCCAACGATGGAAGCTCCTGCAGCCAATCCGAAGCTGTGGACACCTCTGGGCAACGCCCCTTACTTCCCGCTTAGGTGGCTGCGTATGGTCAAGAGCCGAGTGGGAGGAAGCGGTGGTGGTGGAGAGGCTGCCTCCGCCGCCCAGGCCAGCGGCTTGGGCTCTGCACCCCTGGCTGAGGCAGACGATGACGCTGCTGAAGACAAGGCAGTGGGAGGGGTCCTTTCAGGAATGGTGGGGGTGCTTTTGGAAGGGGGGTGCTTTCAGGAGAGGGTGGGTCCAGCCCCTCACAAGGTCTGAGGGACAGTGGATCGGCCCCCTCCTGAAAAGGTTTGCTGACCCCTGGTTTAGTGTATACAGATTCTAAATTTAATCTAGGTCACTGCCATCCCCTCCAAAATGCATTTACAGGAGCTGATGACCACTGCTCCTTATGCTGGCTGCTAAGACAAAACAGGTGTCATCCGCTCAGTAATTTACTCAGACAATGTGGGAGCAGCACTGCAATAAAAAACTTTACTAGAGGAATTAACTGTGACTGTATTTTGAAAGCAAGTATAAACACATCCTTCGTATATTGTTCAGTTTACATTCCTTTTCAGCCAGGATGTGCTTTAACCAGCACGAGGGGAAAGTGAAATAGTTACATAATTATTTTGAAATAAAAATAATAAATAAAAATAAGTCCTGGTACTGGTACGCAAACATTTTTATCCTATTTGACTTCCATTAAAGAAACTGTTAATTTTTGGTTGCTTTTTCTAGGATGAAATATTTGACATGGTGAAGCCCAAGGATCCTTACAAAATCTCTCTTCAGGACTTAATCAACAGTAGTCAAGGCGACACTGTCACTAGCATTTTAATTGATCTTAATGGCTTCTGGACCTATGAGAACAGAGAGGTTCTTGTAGCAACTGACAATGACAACACAACAGATCTTGATGATACATGATTTAACTGGAATAGTCTGTATCCATGGAGATCTGCCCAACTGATACAGTGACCATTTAAAGCTGAATAATGTATTCATTACCCAAATAAATGAAGCTTCCATGTAGCTCCAGATGGGCAAGTTTTGTATAAGGCTTGTGAGATGGATCTTCTCTGTAGCAAAAAAGGAAAAGAGTACTGCTGTTTGTTGAAAATGTAATTAAACGTTTACAGACGTTTCTGGTAGATTAAGTTTATTGAAATTATTCCTAAACCTACAAGCCACCTTCCAGTTTAGACAAATTATACCTGTTGGTATAATTTGGTCTTGAATGCTCTTTTTGGTTTTGTACTGGGTGCATTGGCATTGCAAAAACAAATCATGTGCAAGAAAGAAACAAATCTCTGGGTCATTTATATCTGAAATATCAGATATGTAGAACTGTAGTTACAAATGTGCAGCTCAATTCTTTAAAAACTACTATGGAAGTAAATACCTGGTCAAATGGATAATAGTGAAACCTCCCTCTAAAACATCACAAACCTTGATCTGTTATAACAAGCAGTTAGTGTAAATGCTCAATGATGGTGTTAATTGTTCTAAGTGTTGCAAGTGCACAAATACAGGGTTTCAAAAGTCATGGGTGTGTCTCAAAACATGTGACTATCCTGTCAAAACATACCTCTGATTTCTTAATTGCATGCAGCCCTCCAAGGCCTTATCCAGGCGTAACTTCTGTGGAACTCAATGGAACTTACTTCTAAGTAGACACAGGATTACAGGCTTAGTAGGGTGAATGTATAGGCTTACTAGAATCCCAGGACCTACTGCTGGGTATTTTAATGGCACCTGTTCCTGCTGCATTCATACAAAAGGTTTGCTAGTCCTATAATAACAACTCTGAACCCAACTGATTTAAAATTATATTAAATATAAAATTTAATGCATTTACAAGAAAAAGTACCCACTTTCATACCATTTGCATATACTGAAAGAAATAGTAAAGGTAAGGCACAATGACTAGAAGAACCTCATGACAATAAGCCCTTCCTATTATAAAAAGCAATAACATTTTTGGTGAGAAGTAATTATACAGCTGGGCACTCAAAAGGCTTAATAATTTACTGTGATGCCCTGAATAGATACTTAATATAGGCTTCACATAGTTTACAACTGGCATTTGGAATCTGAATGATTCTTAAATCAAAAAGAATGTTCCCTTTCAGATTTTTTTTTAAAAGAAGGTTGTGATGTGCCATTTAGTTAAAGCTGTTCTAACATTCTCAAGTTAAGAAGAGCTTCCTGTAAAAAAAAATAAAAATAGCGTGGCAGACAAGACTTAAAACACCCTTCCCACATGCCTGATAGCGACAGTGAAGGAAAGGGCATGATCCGTGAGGTGGTTCTATCTCTCTGCAGTTTTTCTGTGACACTTTTCCTATTTCCATACTACATGGATTTGTAGTCCAGTTTCTTCCTGACTCCTGGCTATTTTATACAGGTGCACAGCAAGCTTTTAAGAAAGTGACTCAAGACAGTGGAAGAAGCTGTGTAACAACAGCCCAAAAAGGTTTTGTTTGTTTTGCATGGTGTACTGCTTTCTGCATGCATCTCTCTGTGCCACATATCCACAGACATCTGGATCCTGTCCTATATCTGCAAAGTTTTGTGCTGCAGAATTTTGTGAGAATTAGTGTGGATTGTCCTCACAAAAAGGTTCATTATACAAGTTAAATTGTCAGTAGTCCTTAGTCAGGGTGCCGACAAGATCCTTTCTAGCTAGAAAACCCACCCCTGTTGACATGCAGTAGCAATTCTCAAACTTATTTTCAAATATTTTAAATATAAAAATCAAGTTCTGTCACTCAACAGTGTCTGTTTAACTCAGAATGAAAAAACACTGCAAGGGTATGCAAAATAATTAATTTAGCATACCTCACTACTTTTGTTTTTTACTACATCCAATATTTAGAGCCATCATTTTATCAGCACACCATCTCCTATCCAGACTATCTTAATATAGAATTCCTTCCCAACACACATAATAAAGTCAGAGATTACAATGTGAACTTACTCTGTATATTACTCTTGCTCTTCCAACTAAGCAATGAGAACATGTTTTAGAGACCCCTTAACAGGACAGTCCTTTATAAGATAGTTTTCAGACAAGTTCTTTTATACAGTTGTTTCTTTTAACAGGCATTAAACAAAGTCACCTTATTTTAAACTATATGACTGGACACACACACACACACACACACACACACACAATAGTGACAATAAATTAAACTAAGTCACAAAGATGCCTTGTGAATTAGTTGCCATTAGTCTAAACTTGCACCTAGGTTTCAATAAGTAACATTATAAATGCAAAATGACCTTAAAACCAAAAAAGCACAGTGATCAGTCCACAACTGTCAACAAGGCACCAGATGTTCAGGAAAGACATTTCACTTGTTCTGCATAGATAGATCACAGGACCAGTTATTTGCATTTCATAATCTAATAGGTTAAGCAAAATGTCTTAGCCTTTATTAGACAGATGTTGGCTGAAGAGACATTAATATCTCCGACCATACTTTGAAATAAGTTACATTCCACTGAACATGCATAACAGAGCCTACAAACATTTGACAATTAAGAAACGGTGTGATAGCCAGTGTCACACAAGCCGACTTCTGCTCAAGCAGCAGGGCTTCTCCTGCCTCTCTTCCCCACTACAGCCATTCAAAGCAGATTTCAGGAGCGCAGAGGGGAGGGGAGGCTGGAGAAACCCTACTGCATGACCAGAAGTCCATTCCAGTGACAACCAGACACCGTTAGATGCCACCCAAAGAATTCTAATGCAACGTTCTCGTTCTAAGCAGACACTGGAGAAATATCTTGTTTGCTTTCCACAACAAGCGAATGATCTTCTGTTTCAAAGTTGAGATTTACAAATGTACTACAGGTTGTAGCCTCTGGCTGAGCTGTATGGACAGCAGTCCCCTCTTGACTCTGGTTCTGCTGCTCTTGAAACCTCCTTTCTGCTTCTTCTGACATCTTATTCTCTTCCTCCTCTTCCTCTTCCTAAGAAAACAAACCTCACATGTTGTAAAAACCACCAGGACTCCATTAATTCATATATTCTGAGCATATTAATGTGTGCCAAAATCATTTATCGCTGTCACGTTGCTACTACTGCAGCACATTACTATTGCAAAACTCTTAAGTACCCATCCAACAGGAAAGGTCAACTTAACATTAGAAAACATTAAGCCAACCTGCATGCTTCTCAACAAAAAGAATGGCAATATTGTTTTGAAAAAAAGGTTCATTTTCTACAGATCAGCATTAAATATGGAAGCCTCTCATCAAATGATTTTTACATGTCTGGCAAATGGTAGTAAAACGATCAAAGTAGCCTCTGAACAGAAGCTGAAATTTGCAACTTTAGGAACCAGTTCTTCCTGAAGCATGACCTTCTGAAATACAAAGAAGCATTTCTTCTACTTCAAATGTAAATTAGAGGGTAACACCCTTAACTTCCTCTTACAAAGAAAAAAACTAATAAAAAATAGAATATCAGTTGAATTATAAAACAGGTGTATGGTGGTAGTTTCTCAGTTTAAATTGATACCCCATACCATGTAATTCCTTCCAGTGTAGCAAACTATTTCATATAATATTAGGCCAACGTAGGTTAAAGTCAATTTGAAAAGTACATACAACCAAGCATGTTTTCCTGAAAAGATTGCATCTGGGATGTACTCTTAAGTTCCCATTAAAAAAATGTCCTGTCAAATGGACTTAAAGGGGAGAGTGAAAACAAGTTAACTACAGAATAAAATGTGTTGACATGGATAGATTTTTAGAGAATGAAATATGACATCTTTAAACCATTTTAAGAAACCAGACTATTATGCAGTACATTTTAGTAAATCTGTTTGTAATTCCTACACTGTTAAAAGGGTACAAAAAGGCACACACCTCTTTCTTCATTCTGTAGTATTCATCTATGGCATACTGGTATTTTGGCGTACTGATTCCCAAAACAGAGGCAATCTTTTCACCAAGGAAGTCACACACTGAATAAATAAAACACATTTATGAATGTTGCAGCCTTACCAAGCAAACTTGTGAGCAGTTTCCCATTAGCATTCTGCACCATCTTACATTTATTTATTTAAATGATTATATACCACTGTATCATAAATATATATCACAACAGTTTACAACAGTATAAAAACATGAAACATTAACAAAGCAGCCGGAAGGGGCTTCCCCCCATTATTCTACTTCCTTAGTTTTTGTGTCTACTTGTACAAGCCAAAACATGAACCACACAAACTATGGAAACGAAACCAAATAAAAAGTGACAGCACAGAACAGATGATAAAAGACTACACCCTTTACACCTAAAACCGTACAGAGTGAAGGTTGTTTGGGCTTTTCATGAAAATTCCCACTAAAATAGATTGCTGTACAGTATGTTTAAATTTTCTTCAAATGTACCTGAACAAGGCTATTCCAACTCCCCTTTTAGTGCTTTAACACCAGGCCCAAAGGTGTTTCAATGGTAAACTAGATGTATTAAACAAAAGATGGCAAGATGTGTCGTCGCTGCACAGTGGGTCACTGGGCTAGAGCTGCTTGAGCTAGCCTCCTCCTTATACTTATCTGCTCTACAGTCAAGTGAAGAAGCCACAATCGTTCAGCTCAGAGTATTTATAGCTTGCAGGTATCAAATGCTGGATGAGCAGGTATACACACACAACCTGAAAAAGGGCAGGGGAAACTACCACAAACTTTCCCTTTTACTAAAAGCTTTTCATCATCCTAAGTCTGTCCACAAATTACACATACGTCTTCACATAATAACCTGGTGGTCAATGTGTGCAATACTTCTCTTGTGACTTTTAATATTTTTTTAAAAAAATACCACGCCCCCCATCTGTCCAAGTCCCACCTGAGACTCCCCCCCCCCGGTGACTTCATAAAATGATAGAATAAACTGAAGGGAGAAGCCAAGGGGAACAGTCAACAAGAAAGGAGGTCGTAACATTAATTGCAATAAAAAGTTATCTACTTTTGTACCCTAGTGCTGCATCTTTCAATCAACTTATGAAGCAGAACAGAAGGCATGTGTAGAAAATGAAGACTGTGTTTCACTGTAATATATTTTTCAGAGTAATATACCACCCACTCATGCCAGAATATAGCGAAGTGTAGGCACTGAAATATGCAGCACTAGACATACTTCTGTGAGGAAAAATAGTATTCAGTGCCTCCTTTAAAACTTTTAGGAAAACACTGGATAAACCAAGTAAATGGGAGCTTTCAACACTTCACTAGACTTCCTTCTGCAGGTTAAGGAATGATTTGGGTTTTTGCATATCAGTAACTATCACTTTCATGCCTTCATTTCATGCCTGTCCTTTCAGTCTCATACCACTGGACACTTCATTATAACTTACTTTGTTTTCTGTAGTTCTTAGACACAGTTAGACAGAGAATAAATAAATACCTGATAGTGTTGATGTGGCTACTCTTAGCATCTGAAACCACAAATAGGGCCCCCAAGTTAGTGTTGCCTGCAATAAATAAAGGTTAAGTTCATTTATGTTACACATCTGAAAGACTTTTAATTTATTTCATGTGTCTCGTGTAAGTTGTATCCAATGGTGGTGTTAGGCAAGTGGAAGTACTTCTGCTTGTACAAGCAGGGCATCCAATTTTCATTGACCCCTCTTCATAGTACAGCCCTCTGCAACAGTTCCCATACTGTTCCCAACCCTCAGGAGCAGCTTGCCAGAGGGAGTAATGGGCTGCAATGTGTAGGGAGAATTGGTGGGATTCAGTTGTCCAGCCATGCATGAGCAGAAGTGCTTCCACTTGCCTAAGGCTATCGATGAATGCAACACTGAATGTCTTTATTGGTTGACTTGGGTATAACAAGATCAACACCACCAACGGAAGGGGGGGAGAACCAGGAAAAGTGACCTGAAAACACACTGCCCTCATCTCTTCACCATACCTTCCTCTAACATTTTAAATTGTTTATCACGGAGATGAATTTCAGTTGCTAAGCTGCCAAGAACAGGGCCTTTTTTGTAGTGGCACCTAATGGTAGAATACCCACCCTGAATATATTTTCTTGGCAACAAGACACAATGCCTTCTTTTCCCAATGTTCACATGCATAAATTATAGCTCTTCCAATCAGATAGAAAATCATATTACTTATATCCTGTGCTTCTGAATATATGCATAAATGTAGAAACATAGAAATCTTCATTAAACCAAGTCAGACAATTTGTCCCTCTATCCCAATATAGTCTGATGGAAACACAGTGGTGCACATGTAGCAGCAAAACCAGACACCTTCATTTGCCCCACCTGCAGTAAAACATGTCTCTCCCATATTGGTTTCTCCAGCCACAGCAGGCACTGTAATTCTCCAACGGTTTGACCTCACACCCACACACCCCCAATGGCACACTCTTCCATTGTCTCCCGAAACAAACTGATGCCAACAACCTGCACATGCTAGGAATTGAACCTGGAACCTTCTGCATGCAAAGCATCTGCTCTGCTCTCACCTCCTCAATTCTGCAGATACAATACGTAAGATGGCAATAGCATTTAGGAGCCAATTTGCCATTGCAAATGCAGAATTTGCCACACCAGAAAGTTTACAAAAATGAAATCTTTATATCTGACATGCATTAACAATGCAAGGAAGTAAAGTTATAATTAACCTGCTGTAAATAAAAATGCAGTGTAAAACATAAACCTTTTCTTCTTGGCATGTTTCAAAACTAAAGCTTTATCGACATGAAGATTGGCTAGTTCTTACCTGAAGAAACTGATAATTAAATACAAACACTTTAATCTATTCTGGGTATTGATCAAGTCCTTAAATGGAGTCAGAATCTTAAGAGCCCTGCATGTATGCCCAAGCGCTTTCATACGGGCTTTCTGAATTTCTTTTACAACTGCAACTATCTACCCTGCAGGAAGGCTGTCCAAGCCCCCCCCCCCCACGCTTTCTGGCAGGACTTTTCAGGGAAGGGAAAATCCTAATGTGTGAGTGGAAGCTCCAACTACTTCTTACAGAAATTGTAAATACTCAGGACCCTTAGAAGCAAATGTACTTATGTGGGGTCTACAGAAAAAGGCATGAACAAACATTACAAACTTATTATTCAATGTTACAGATAGGTAGCCGTGTTGGTCTGAGTCGAAGCAAAATAAATAAAAAAAATTCCTTCAGTAGCACCTTAAAGACCAACTAAGTTTATATTTTGGTATGAGCTTTCAAGTGCATGCACACTTCTTTTATTTATTATTCAATGTTCTCAATGCTCATTTGCAAAAACCAAGGTATCTCTGAAGGAAGAAAAATGCACATTTGTATTCCCTGGCCCATTCTGGTGAAACAACAGTTCACAGGCTGAACCCCCCTCCCCCCAATTTTATGAACTTCTATATAGATTCATTTGTTGTTATTCTTTTTAGCTACCTAAGTAGATTTTTGTGCATAGTCATAGGCAGAAGTCATAGGCAGGGGTAGGTGAATACGTACTTCTGGTTTATAAGTGCAGGCTTTGAAATAAGTCTGTATATCATTAAAGCTATGATTTCAGACCAGAAGCAAACCATTTTATTTTAGGTTCTGCCTATATTCATAAAGAACCCAACACCAGCAAAGTTCCATTTTTTAAGGCTGCTGTGTTTCCATTAAAAGTCCTAATATGTCAGTTCACTAAGGCAAATTTAATGAGCAGATGCTAGTCTTTGTAAATGTATCCTTTTATACCACAACTGAAATAATAAGCTATCAACATGACACTGTCAGAAAACAGACCATTTATTCGTCTGTATAGAAATCCTACAGCATTTTTGCCAAGGCGCCAGAGCTCAGCTGGGGATATTCTTTTTCTCTGCCTCATTTATATTGCTGGGGCTCACACAATATGCCACAGGTGACAGCAATCCTTTCTCAGCTGTACCACAATATGATGTTTTGGCACTTCTTGAAGACCTATTTATTTGTCCTAACATTTGCTGGTTTTTAGTGCCAAGCTTCAAGTGTTATATTATAAATTAATGTTTTCTACTGTGTTTTAATGTATGGTATTTATGATTACTGTTGCTTTATTTTGTATATTGTTCTGCAACTCTAGAATGAAAGTCGGTATACAAATAAATAAATAAAAACATTTATCCTATCATGAATACTATAATGAAAGCAAGTTATACAGCAGAAGATGGTTCTACAGCCATTTCATTTTAAATTTGTATAATAAAATGTCACACAAAGAAGGCTTATGAAGTGTACTATGAAGCTGTAAAAAGGACGGATTGTTTTTCGCAGATTCTATTCCACTATGCTTTGGACACAGTTGCATTCTGCACTCCAGCATCTTTCTCTCTCTGCCTTCCTTGCAACACAATGCAAGTCAATAGTACCTCTCTCTGTTCTGAGACAGAATTGCTATTCAGGATGCCAGATCTTGGCCTGGTAATAGGGCATGTCTGATGTAAAATTCATTGCATTCAGTAAAATATTTCCTTCTAGAAGCTGAGTAAACTCAAAGCAACAAACCTGAATTGTACTGATGTTGTTGACCTAGTTGCATGTTTATTTCAAACAGGACTTTGCCCCTAAATATATTGCAACACAGTATTCAAGAATCCTTACAGAAGCAGCTGAACATTTTAGTGTCTGTATGTATAAAAAAATCAGCTCTGGGAGGACCAAACAAGACCAAAACAGGATAGGATGGCACTGCGTTGACTATACAACATAGTTTATTTAGGCCAATACGTTGCTGAAAAAAGAAATAATCCTTTATTCTGCACATGTATTCTCTGAAATGCACAGAAGTAATTTTTTTGTACGCACATGCTATTGGACTCCAATTTCTATCACTGCCAGGAAGCATGACCAATGGTCAAGGTTGATGAGAGTTGCAGTTCAACAACAATGGGAGGGCCAGATGTTCCCTACCCCTGTCCTCAGTCATCCATCAACACCACAAATCCAGAAAAGGGTTGGTTAAACAAAACTGACATACCAAACAGAACACTTAACACCCCTCAGGATACAAACAGAAACCTGGGTTCGTCTTGTTTAAATAAACACATATACATTCTACAGCATACTCAAATGTTCAAAGTAAAATAAAAAAATTCCTTCAGTAGCACCTTAAAGACCAACTAAGTTTTTATTTTGGTATGAGCTTTCGTGTGCATGCACACTTCTTCAGATACAGTGAAATGGAAGTTTCCAGGCACTTATGTAGAGAAGGGGTGGGGAGGGGTGGGGATGGGGAGGGGGGATCACTCAGAAGGGTGGTGGAAATGGGTGATTGACTGACTGATAGCTGTTGATGACCGCAAACGACTGCAAATGGTTTTGCATGAAAAAGCAAGGGTTGAGATGGCTGAAGATCGCTTATCATGTATAATGAGATAAGAACCCGATATCTCTGTTCAAACCAGGTCCCTCCATGGTTTTGAGCTTGGTGATAAGTTGCAATTCAGCAACTTCTCTTTCCAGTCTATTTCTGAAATTCTTTTGTAGTAAGACAGCTACTTTGAGATCTTGTATAGAATGTCCTGGGAGATTGAAGTGTTCTCCTACTGGTTTTTCTGTCTTCTGGTTCCTGATGTCAGATTTATGTCCATTTATCCTTTGGCGTAGGGTTTGGCCTGTTTGTCCAATATAGAGAGCTGAAGGGCACTGTTGGCATTTGATGGCATACACAATGTTAGAGGATGAGCAATTAAATAGTCCTGAGATGGTATGTTGGATGTTGTTGGGGCCAGTAATGGTGTTGTCTGGGTGTATGTGGCAGCAAAGTTGGCATCTGGGTTTATTGCAGGCTCTGGTACCAGTGTCCATGTTAAGTCTGGTGGTTGTATTATTGTGGGTGAGGAGTTGTTTAAGATTGGGTGGCTGTCTGTAGGCAATGAAAGGTCTTCCTCCCAGAGCTTGAGAAAGGGAGCGGTCATTGTCCAGGAGAGGCTGTAGATCTCTGATGATGCGTTGTACTGTTTTAGCTTGGGAGCTGTATGTGATGACTAGTGGTGTTCTGTTATTTTCTTTTTTGGGTCTGTCTTGCAGCAGGTTCTCTCTAGGTATCTGTCTGGCTCTGTTGATCTGTTGTTTAACTTCATCAGGTGGATATTTTAGTTCTAAAAAGGTTTGCTGTAGATCTCTTAGGTGAGATTCTCTGTCTGTAGAGTTGGAACAGATGCGGTTGTAACGTAAGGCCTGGCTGTATACGATGGATTGTTTGGTATGTTTGGGATGGTAGCTAGAAGCATGTAGATATGTTTGTCTGTCAGTTGGTTTTCTGTATAAGGTGGTGTCTATACGTCCATCCTGTATTTTTATAGTAGTGTCCAAAAAATGTATTTCTTGCATAGATTGGTTCATTGTTAGGTTGATGGTGGGGTGAAAGTCATTGAATGTCTGGTGGAAGGTTTCCAGGGTCTGTTGTCCATGTGTCCAGATAATAAAAATATCGTCAATGTATCGCAGGTACAGGAGAGGTTTGAGTGGGTAGGAGTTAAGGAAACGTTGTTCTAAATCTGCCATGAAGATGTTGGCATACTGTGGGGCCATGCGGGTGCCCATGGCTGTGCCGCTGATCTGGAGGAACAGGTCATCACCAAATTTGAAGTGGTTGTGGGTAAGGACAAAGTGGCAGAGTTTGGTAGCAAAGTCCGCTGTGGTTTTATCTGAAATGGTGTTCCTTATGGCTTGTAAAGCCATAAGGAACACCATTTCAGATAAAACCACAGCGGACTTTGCTACCAAACTCTGCCACTTTGTCCTTACCCACAACCACTTCAAATTTGGTGATGACCTGTTCCTCCAGATCAGCGGCACAGCCATGGGCACCCGCATGGCCCCACAGTATGCCAACATCTTCATGGCAGATTTAGAACAACGTTTCCTTAACTCCTACCCACTCAAACCTCTCCTGTACCTGCGATACATTGACGATATTTTTATTATCTGGACACATGGACAACAGACCCTGGAAACCTTCCACCAGACATTCAATGACTTTCACCCCACCATCAACCTAACAATGAACCAATCTATGCAAGAAATACATTTTTTGGACACTACTATAAAAATACAGGATGGACGTATAGACACCACCTTATACAGAAAACCAACTGACAGACAAACATATCTACATGCTTCTAGCTACCATCCCAAACATACCAAACAATCCATCGTATACAGCCAGGCCTTACGTTACAACCGCATCTGTTCCAACTCTACAGACAGAGAATCTCACCTAAGAGATCTACAGCAAACCTTTTTAGAACTAAAATATCCACCTGATGAAGTTAAACAACAGATCAACAGAGCCAGACAGATACCTAGAGAGAACCTGCTGCAAGACAGACCCAAAAAAGAAAATAACAGAACACCACTAGTCATCACATACAGCTCCCAAGCTAAAACAGTACAACGCATCATCAGAGATCTACAGCCTCTCCTGGACAATGACCGCTCCCTTTCTCAAGCTCTGGGAGGAAGACCTTTCATTGCCTACAGACAGCCACCCAATCTTAAACAACTCCTCACCCACAATAATACAACCACCAGACTTAACATGGACACTGGTACCAGAGCCTGCAATAAACCCAGATGCCAACTTTGCTGCCACATACACCCAGACAACACCATTACTGGCCCCAACAACATCCAACATACCATCTCAGGACTATTTAATTGCTCATCCTCTAACATTGTGTATGCCATCAAATGCCAACAGTGCCCTTCAGCTCTCTATATTGGACAAACAGGCCAAACCCTACGCCAAAGGATAAATGGACATAAATCTGACATCAGGAACCAGAAGACAGAAAAACCAGTAGGAGAACACTTCAATCTCCCAGGACATTCTATACAAGATCTCAAAGTAGCTGTCTTACTACAAAAGAATTTCAGAAATAGACTGGAAAGAGAAGTTGCTGAATTGCAACTTATCACCAAGCTCAAAACCATGGAGGGACCTGGTTTGAACAGAGATATCGGGTTCTTATCTCATTATACATGATAAGCGATCTTCAGCCATCTCAACCCTTGCTTTTTCATGCAAAACCATTTGCAGTCGTTTGCGGTCATCAACAGCTATCAGTCAGTCAATCACCCATTTCCACCACCCTTCTGAGTGATCCCCCCTCCCCATCCCCACCCCTCCCCACCCCTTCTCTACATAAGTGCCTGGAAACTTCCATTTCACTGTATCTGAAGAAGTGTGCATGCACACGAAAGCTCATACCAAAATAAAAACTTAGTTGGTCTTTAAGGTGCTACTGAAGGAATTTTTTTATTTTACTTCGATCCAGACCAACACGGCTACCTACCTGTAATCAAATGTTCAAAACACTACAAATATTGGTTTCCATTCTGAGTTTCCACTTTCTTCTACCCAATTTTTATCAACTCATCTCTCCCACTGCAGTCTCTCCAATACCCATTCTTCACTTTTCAAGAATGTTCTCAACACTAAGGAACTGCTTTTTGGTGTAGGGGGAGGGAGGGAGGGAAAACTCCATTATACAAGCAGAGTTTCATTTGTGCTACTCTGCATCCAAGCCATTATCTCAGTACAGTTGTACCTTGGAAGTCGAACGGAAGCCATTCGACTTCCAAAACCTTCAGAAACCAAAGCACGGCTTCTGATTGGCTGCAGAAGCCCCGTCAGACATTCGGGTTCCAAAGAACGTTCACAAACTGGAACACTCACTTCTGGGTTTGCTGTGTTCGGGAGCCAAAATGTCTGAGTACCAAGTTGTTGGGGATCCAAGGTACGACTGTACTCTTAGAACAGTGCAAGGAAGGTCAGACTCATTACCTTATTTCAGATGGGGGTGGGGTGGAGGGTTGTGGCTAAAATAGTTCAGGTTGTCTAGTGCCATATTGCAAGTTCATTGGCCAACTAAGACAGAGGCAGATTTAGGGACCATGACCAAATCAGTCTCACTGGGCACAAAGCGCGGGGGGGGGGGGGGGAGAACCACCACAGCTATGATTTAGAATGTAGCGTAAGAGGCAGGGGCACCAAATCTTGGCATCACACAGGGCATTGCTGAAATTTGAGGCCCCAAGGTCCACCACTGACAGAGATCTGAAACTGTGTACAGGCCATTTTGCATGCATCCAATTGACGCGTGACTGCCAACACACAGGTCCTTTTGGACCCGGTAGAGGGCAGAACAGGGGTGGGGCAAAACGGGTGCAGAACAGGGCATCGCAGGCCAGGACAGGCTTATGCACGTTCAACCTACATGTGGCGGCTAGGAATGGAACTCCCACACAAAATGATTGCTGCCTATATTTTTAAAAAGACACCACATTATGGTGAATAGTCCTCTTCCTATGCAAATAGATTTATCAGAAGGTAAGAGTTAACAGAATTTTATTACTCCATTTGGGTAACATAATGCATCATGAAAAACAAACAAATCTCAGAAACAAACCTACTGGATCAACAGAAGGCAAGAGGTCTTTTTTCTCCTGCTGCTCATCCTCCTCTTCATCTGTGCTGTATTCTTCCATGGTTTCTCCGCTTGCAAAGTGGATGACCCTTCTTGGAATTTTCTTCTTTTTTCCGATGACTCCAAGTTCCACATTCTCAAAGCCTCTATCGCCATTTGCATGCAACTGAAAGAGAGGGAAACTTGTCAGTTGCAAAAATGCCCACGTGATAAGGGAAGGATAGAAGGCAGCCCTGTTTAGGGAAGTTTTTAATGTCTGATGTTTTATCGTGTTTTTAATATTGTTGGGAGCCACCCAGAGTGCCTGGGGTAACCCAGCCAGATGGGTGGGGTATAAGTACCGTGTTTCTCCAAAGTAATAAATAAATTAATTAATGTTTTGTTGTTGTTGTTAAATGGCTCTAGAGCAAGTTCAACTTCTTTGCAGACCCCCACAAAATAATCTTCAATAAGTTTTACAATTATATTTCACCCACAGCTTGGGGGCACAGGAAAGTCTAATTTTAAATGAATTTTATGGAATGCTTGTAAATTGCCTTGAGACACATGTGAAGGAGCTTCATAAATAAATAAACACTGCCACATGTTGTTAAATGCCTATATAAAATAGCCATTACTTCCTGGTCACTTTATTTCCAAGTTTTTTCATCTATCCCTACAATCTGGGAAGCAAATCATACTTATTTTGAATTTGCAGCTAGTAAGTGAGGTTGTGACACAATAAATTTGCTCAAGGCTACCCAAGAAATCCCTGATTGAGCAGGAATTTGGACTAGGACCAGTAAAATCCAGAAAGCCAGCCTGCAGAAAGTAGACCCACATAAAATTGTTTCAGTAAATATTAGATCAATGCCTATTTGTTCCTATTGCAAAAGAATGTAAACAAAATGTATCGTGCCAGTTTAAATTCCCCCCCTTATTTGTATTTAACATTGAGCGTCCCTTCTTTACAGTTTCACTCAAGCATTAATTTTATTAAATATCCATCAGTGTTTTTGTACCCAGAAGTATACAAACAACAAAAGCTTTATGAACTATTTAGCCTCCTAAGGCACTTTCTTAAAGAGCATCCTTTACATGTGTGTCACTGCTTTTGCCAAGTTTTCACAGGTGAAAGTCAAAGCCAGTCCATGTAATATTAAACAGGCCGATTTGTAACAGGTATCTGCTTACAGGAGGAGCTCGAAGAAATCAGAACAGCTGATATATATGTGAAGTACAAAGGTAATATCAAGGCAGAAGGTAGATGGTGCACATAATAATTTGCTGATTAAATGGTATTTGCGAATTTATTCATATGTATGTGAAAAACAGGCTACTAGTTAATTTATTAAATGCAAATGATGACATTATAAATACTAAGAATTCTGGATCTTGAAGCCCTGTAAAACAGAATGGATTAGTCCTGGATTTGTGAAAAGTTAAGAATGAACTGTTTAACCGGCTTCACTACAAAATTCTTTTCAGATCGTGTTTTTACCAATGAAATAGTCTAGCTGTTCTACGGGGGAATTAGCACAATCCTGTTATCATGAAATGAAGATGTTCCGGTGCTTAAAAGACAGAACCATGTTCATTCCTAAAGTGTTCAGATGTGACACTGTTTTGTTTTTTATTTCTTTTTTTAAAAAAACCTGCTTTTTGAGAACTGCTGAGAACCTTTTCTCTTTTTTCCCCCTTTCTTTTTTTGTCCGTAACCAGCTTCTTCTGAAAAGATGGGCAACACCTCCAGCCCACAGGTATAGCATTCCCTGTAAGCTATGCTGCTTTAAAAATGTAGGCCATCTGAACGACAGTATTTAAGCAATTACACAAACCTCTCTTTACAACCTTCCAAGGTTCGGCCAATACTGAACCGGGTCCTAACCACACCCAGCATCATCACCACCAGGAATCACAGGACTAGGAAAAAAAGCAGCGCGATCGGCACGGGGAGGGGGAGGAAGTGGCAGCAGCATACAAATAAGTTGGGGGGAAAGCACAGCGCCCACAGGCCAGGTGGTGGCTGCAAATAAAGCATGCGCGAGTTGCACATTTAGGGAAATTGTAGGTGGTTTCCAAGGAGCGATGGAGGAGGCGCCTTTAAGCGCTTTGCACCCCGGCAGCGACCTCCATAAGACAAGACGCCAAAGGCTCCCCTTAGCAGACCCTGTTTGTGAGGAAGGCAAAGGTTGCAGCGAGGAAGGGCGCACGCAGCACACCCCCTTGCGCCAGGCAAAGGAGGGCAGGGCTGCCCCTTCTTCTCCCCTCAGACAGGGCGGAGACCGAGGCATGGCGAGAGCCGGGCTGAAGGTGTCATGGAGGAGGGGGAGAAGGAGGAGGCTGGGTCAGGTGAGCGGCTTCCCCCACCGCCGCCGAAGAGGGTCCCTGGGCGGAGTGGCGGGGAAAGAGACTGACCTGCTCTTGCTCCATGGCGAAGGCGGTGACAGCGACGGCGGCTGGGGCGCAATACAGAGTGATGGCGGACAGCCCCTGCTCCATACTCCCACCGCCCTCAGCCCAGCCTGAGGGAGACTGGCAGCAGCGGGGCTCGCGCCAGGCCGAACCACCACCCTCCTCCTCCTCCCGGGCGGAGGCCCTGGGAAGTGAGCTCATAGAAAGGGCGGCCCCGGCGGCCCCGCCCTGGCTCGCCGGTTGCTAGGAGACCAGGAAGAGCCCGCTCGCTGGGGCCCTCTAGCGGCAGAGGGGGCAAGGGCGGCGGTAGATGCGGCGGCCTAGCATCTCTCTGCCACTGCCCCAACCCCCACCCCCACGGCTCCTCGGCTAGGGGCGAGTTAGGGCTCAAGGACGAGCTAGCCTAAGTGCCATCTGTTGTCGGGCGCCCATAGTTTGTGGAGCGACAGGAAACAACAACAACAAAATCCTTATCCATCTCCCGCATGGACTACACTTGCTGGACTCCAACTCCCATCATCCATTACTGTTGGCTCTGCTGGCTGGAGCTGATGGGAGTTGGAGTTCGGCGCTTCTGGAGGGCCACAGCTTCACCCACCCTGCTTACCTTATCTATAACAGTGATGGCCAAACTTGGCCCTCCAGCTGTTTTGGGACTACAACTCCCATCATCCCAAGCTAACAGGACCAGCGGTCAGAGGTGATGGGAATTGTAGTTCCCAAAACAGCTGGAGGGTCGAGTTTGGCCATCACTGCTATAGACTATTTGCTTGACAGATTGGATGGTCATATCATGGATTTTTTAAAAGTTACAGGTAGGTAGCCATGTTGGTCTACCGTACTCAAAACAAAATAAAATTTCCTTCCAGTAGCATGAGACCAACTAAGTTTGTCATTGGTGTGAGCTTCTGTGTGCATGCACACTTTTTCAGATACACTGAAACAGAAGTCACCAGACCCTTATATATAGTGAGAGGGTGGGGAGGGGTATTACTTAGAAGGGTGGTGGGAATGGGTGATTGGCTTATAGGTGTGGTAGACCTGTTGACGACTGTTAACGACTGCAATTGGTCTTACATGAAAAAGCAAGGGGTGATATGGCTAAAAGAGTTATCATGTACTAGCTGGCCCTGCATGCGTTGCTGTGCGTTAGTCTGTGAAATGGAGGGTAATAGCCCCCCTTCAGATACCCCTGAGCCTCAGAGTCCCCCTGAGTCGAGGCGAGATACTGTGGAGAGGGCAGGTTTCATCCCTGTGTCTCCCCCCACCCTGTTCTGACCCATTACGTATCTCTGCTCCCTATTCGCCCCGCCCCCCGCATCCCCTCCAGGCAGGCCCCTACCTCCACTTGGCAATGTTGGTTATTTGGTAGGGGCCTAGGGGTGTGATAATGGCCGCCTTGGTGGTTTCAGTTGCTTGGTTGATGATGTCATTTGGTTTGTGGGTGTGGCTTAGATTTCACAGGAAGGGAGGGGATGGAGGAGGGTATTATGCCACTTGAGGGCGCTGTTTGACTTGGTGGAAAACCAGGTCTATACCTGCCCAGGTGTGTGATTTGAGGGATTTTTGTCCCCAACAACGCTCGGGGAGTGGCTTGGATCGTTGTGTCATAATTTCAGGACGATCGGTCAAGCGGTTACAGAGAAAAGTGGAAAATGCAGTTTCACGATTTTTACATTTTTATATATATAATGAGATAAGAATCCAATGTCTCTATTCAGACCGGTCTCTCCATGGTTTTAAATTTGGTAATAAGTTGCAATTCAGCAACTTCTCTTTCCAGTCTATTTCTGAAATTCTTTTGTAATACGAGTTACTTTGAGATCTTGTATAGAATGTCCTGGGAGATTGAAGTGTTCTCCTACTGATTTCTCTGTCTTGTGACTCCTGATGTCAGGTTTACGTCCATTTATCCTTTGATGTAGGATTTGGTCTGTTTGTCCAATAGAGACCTGAAGGGCACTGTTGGCATTTGATGGCATACACAATGTTGGAAGATGAGCAATTAAATAGTCCTTAGATACCGGTAGTATGTTTGATGTTGTTGGAGCCAGTAATGGTGGTGTCCCGGTGTATGTGGCAGCAAAGTTGGCATCTGGGTTTATTGCAGGCTCTGGTACCAGTGTCCATGTAAAGTCTGGTGGTTGTATTATTGTGGGTGAGGAGTTTTAAAGACTGGGTGGCTGTCTTCATCCCAGAGCTTGAGAAAGAGAACTGTCATTGTCTAGGAGAGGTTGTAGATCTCTGATGATGTGTTGAACTGTTTTAACTTGGGAGCTGTAGGCTTTAAGCTACCATCCCAAACATACCAAACAATCCATTGTATATAGCCAGGCCCTCTGTTCTTACTCTACAGACTCTCACCTAAGAGATCTACAGCAAACCTTTTTAGAACTAAAATATCCACCCAATGAAGTTAAACAACAGATCAACAGAGCCAGACTGATATCCAGAGAACTTGCTGCAAGACAGACCCCAAAAAAGAAAATAACAGACCACCACTAGTTACAGGTAGGTAGCCGTGTTGGTCTGAGTCGAAGCAAAATAAAAAAATTCCTTCAGTAGCACCTTAAAGATCAACTAAGTTTATATTTTGGTATGAGCTTTCGTGTGCATGCACATGTATCTGAAGAAGTGTGCATGCACACGAAAGCTCATACCAAAATATAAACTTAGTTAGACCACCACTAGTAATCACATACAGCTCCCAATGCAACATACAGTAAAATCACTTAGGTTTTTCATTTTAAAAAATCTTATAATGTGATAATTTAGAGATCGTGGGACTTGACCCCCTCCTATACAACAGGCCCCTAAGCGTCCTAAAACCCACTTCTAAGGATTGATGGATCCTCTGAAAAGATATGGAATGAGGCACAGGGGGCTACAGCCAGTCAGGGGACATGGGGGAACCCAGCAGGACCACTAAGCTAGAAGTGGTGTCTGCTCGTGCATGAAACTTTGGATCTAAGGCAATGTATTTATTTGCAGGAAAGGGAAAGGCAGGCAGACAACATCTATCCAAGCATTAGTATAGCTTGGTAGTTAGTCCCTGAGATTGGGCTTCAAATTAACTGAATATAGTAATGAGGCTTGTTGATGGACTTAAAAACCTGTTGATCAGCACTTTGATTATGTAGAGCTTTACTATGTGCATTCAATATTCTTATGTCTGACATATTAACTAGCGCAAAACCATGTTCTTTGCAGAAATGAAAGACTATACACTTAGAACAGGAGAGAGAAATCATTTTAAGGGTTAAGTACAGTTCCCTGCGGGACGCAGGTGGCACTGTGGGTTAAACCAGAGAGCCTAGGGCTTGCCAATCAGAAGGTCAGCGGTTCGAATCCCTGCGATGGGGTGAGCTCCCATTGCTTGGTCCTTGCTCCTGCCAACCTAGCATTTCGAAAGCATGTCAAAGTGCAAGTAGATAAATGGGTACCGCTCCAAGCAGGATGGTAAACAGTGTTTCCGTGCACTGCTCTGGTTCGCCAGAAGCGGCTTTGTCATGCTGGCCACATGACCTGGAAGCTGTACGCCGGCTCCCTCAGCCAATAACGCAAGATGAGCGCCGCAACCCCAAAGTCACTCACGACAGTACCTAATGGTCAGGGGTCCCTTTACCTTTACCTTTTACAGTTCCCTGCACTCCTGTTTTCTATGCAAGGATCTTTCCTGCTGGAGAAAGCTTTACAATTATAAATGGCTAGGTAGAAGAGACGTAAATAATTTGTGCAGGCCCTCGAGTGCCACACATTTGCTTTAGCATACAGCCCCCACCTACTGGAAGCCTCCCACCATTTTAACCAGTTGGTTCAGAAAATTGGGAGCCACCTCTGACAGAAAAAACAGCTTAGAGAGGCACACAGCCATTATTAGATCTTGTCTATAATTGGTTTGGGATTCCAGTGAGAAAAGCTCTGGAGAAGGTAGTATCAACTGGGAAAGTAGTTACCTCCAAAATAAAGTGAAAGAGACACATCAACATTTCTAGGTGACGTGGTTCTTGCCATTTTGGAAAGTTATTGGATCTGCTGCACAGAACTGGAAAAATAGGTTTTGGTTCCAGACAGAACCCTTCCATTGAGCAATCTTTGTCCAAAGTAAATATTTGAATCAAGAAAACCTATCCAGGAACACTTCAGAACACTCTGAAGTTAACACTGGCAATACTTCCCTTACAAGAAGCTTACTTCTGAAGCCCAGTGCAAAGTCACAAAGAAACCCCAACTCTTAAATTTACAACCACTTTATTTTACAGTATATTTGTGACATATTGGTATTAACCAAAGTTCTGAATTGTTTACAAATATAACGGCTGCCATGAGGCAATTAAAAAGTTCCTCTAAATATTAAATTTGTACATGATTTGATTTTTAACTTAATTCTCCATGTAACATCAAAATTAAAACAGAAAAGAACCAATTTAAGCAAAAATATAACCACTTTCTAGAAATAAATCTAGAACCTCTCAGATTGAAGTTTCAAAAGCATCACTTGTTGCATTAACATTCTCCTTCACTGTAAAAAAAAGGAGATCTCATTCTTTTAGTGATGTTCCAGCAAATGGTTAATCAAGTCAGTTTATTAAGGCTTTTTACATGTTATTGAATCCCATCATGCCTTTCATATTTCCAGCAGCACCTTGTTGAAACTGCCGCATCATTGACTGCAGTCCTGCCATGCCACCTGGAATAAAAGAGGAATATTAAATATGGACACTTCAACATTACAGTTTGGAAGAAGCCTAGTAAGATGAAACATTTATATAAGAACTGGTCAACTGGAATGAAAAAAGCTGCACAATTAGTTCAGTGTGCGCAATGTAACTTTTGGCTAGCATTTGTCCAACAGAAGCCCTTTGTGTCATATTGCAAACCATTCTGCAAACAGGTGACTTTTCAATGTATGCTGTGATATGTATTGGTCTTCAAAGACAAAAAAGAATGAAGATTCCACAGGGCATACCCAAGCCCTTAAGCAGGTCTAAAGTAGCTCTTTGAATCCCAGCATGGAAGTGCATGCCCAAGGGATAGCTTTGACAGAACAGAACAGAATGTATTAAGCATAGGTGTGTGCTAATGCTGGTGGCACAAGCTCTCATTTAACAGTTGCTAAAGTACTTGAGCTCTATTAAAAATTTATGGAAGGCAATAATAGCTGTCTACTCCAGCTCCAATTTGTTTTAAAAGGAAAAAATCAGTTTCAAACTGTTTGAACTCCAACAAGGTGTCCTTAGCACTGATACCTGGCACCAATATGCTACTGATAAATAATTTCCATCATTCCTTCTGCAGAGAAACTGAAATTTGGCAATAACAATTGAATTGTCCTTTAAATTTTGAAACATAACCACATAACCATAGGTTTTGTTAGCCTCCTACAGTAAGCGGGGGGGGGGAGGGGTTGTAACCATTACCCATATGATGAAGAACTCTGGGATCCATCATCTTTGCCATCTGTTGGTTCAATTTTGCCATCTGGGATGGATTTACGTTCTTCGACATATCACCTCCTTAAAGGGGTGGAAAAACAGGAGGGAGAGGGAAATGACAAACCCATCAGAAACATTACAGGGTGTTTATCCTCTTACTGTGCTGGCAGTTGTATATTTGAGAGAAAAGTCAGTAATCTCACTTTTGCTAGAAATCATACTTGTTCACTCTAGATAACTGGATTGACTGGCATTGTTCAACACTGTTAAAACCTATTTGATTGTCTATAGATTGGTCCTTCCCCCACAGTTTGGGAACACTTTTAAGCAAAGAGAATGTTTGCTTCCACAGCATGGAAAATATGACATTTGAATCCAAGGCCTTATCAGTGAACTGCCCTGTGATCTTACGGCTGCAGGTTGGTATACAAATTTATTATACAAAACAATGAATCTTAGTCTCATTAGAAAAGTCTGCTTTCTTTTCAGAGAGACAATCAAGACCTTATCTCTACCACATGTTTCAGCTTCATCTCTTAAACAGGGTCAAACACAATTCTCTGGAGTGATTTCAAGGGAAGTAGAAAAATACTGTTTGTGTCTTTTTCAGGACATATCTATGAAAATGATGTTTTGAAGCCAAATTTACATACAGCTTTTCTACATGGCGATGCTCATGTAATCTACTTTGAATATGGAAATTCATAAGCACAAAACATTATTTGTTTTTAAAATTAGTCCAGAATTGGGGCTTCTAAAGTTATGCAACTGATTAAATTGGAGAACATGAAATCCATGCAACTGTAATTATTCTCACCTTTGAAAAGTCCTTTTATGCCTCCCATCTTTTTCACCATTTGTGCAAATTTTGTGTACTGTGTCAGGAGTTCTTGAACATCTCTAGTTGAAACACCAGAACCTCTTGCTACTCTTTGGATTCTTCCTGGTTGTTTACTGAAAACTTTGGCCCCGTCTGTACTATCAAGTTCTACATTAGAGAAGCCATGGGAAAATAAACAATTTATTGTGCACTGTTAAAATGCTTATGAGTCAATTACAGGTTTTTTAAAAGGTCAACCACTCAAAATTCTATACTATTAGCTTAGTATTTTAATTTTATAAACAGCAAAGATTAGGTATCATTCATTTAGACCAGCTGTTTTGGGACTACAATTCCCATCATCCCTGACCACTGGTCCTGTTAGCTAGGATGATGGGAGTTGTAGTCCCAAAACAGCTGGAGGGCCAAGTTTGGCCATGCCTGATTTAGGCTTTTCACTATTCTGACAATGTAGTAAGTACACTTCACATCGGTCACTCAGTTGCTCAACTGCAGGATACTTTACCTTGATCATTCATACTGTCCATTATTGTCATCAGTTTCTTTAGCCTTGCCATCGATTCCTGTTCATTGCCTTTACTCATAAAATCTGTTCCGAAACCTGGGATCATACCCTACAACAGTTATAAGTAAAAATTAAATCCCTTTTTGAAATATATGTAGCATTCGAGATCAGACAGAATTTTAATGTTTTAGTGCAGAATTTTCTGAACTCAGGAGAAAAAAGAATCTTATCAGATTGTAAAAAAAAAAAAGTTTCAGCCATAGTTACCAAGATTTGACTGAAGGGTCCCATTTTCATGATGTTTTGGAACTGTTCATACATATCTCTTAAAGTAAATTGACCTGAAGTGCAAAAGGAAGTGGGAGTCAAAGATAGTTACATTAATAAAAATTAGGTTGCTACACTCAATCATTCCAAAACACACTTATGAATAGGTGTTTTGAGCTGCTACACAGCGTATTAGTAATACTTCTGGCACTGCTTACCATGTTTTAATTTCTCTATGAGTGCCTCATTGTCATCCAATTTCAATTCATTTACTTTATCTATCAGTCCTTCAATATCTCCCATACCTGTAATACAAAAAGGCATCTTCAGGAGCTAAAATAAAAACCATGAGATTTTTAAATAATCTGAACACACTGAAGAATATATTTTTAGAGAGGGTTTTTTTTGTCCTATCGGCAATGAATACATACCAAGAAGCTTGCTGATGAAGGGTTGTGTTTTAAAAGGTTCAAAGTCATCTATATGTTCTCCAGTACCAATAAAAATGATTGGACTTTTAGTGGCAGCCACTCTGCAATGAAGGACAAAGTCAACTATAACTCAGTTCAACACAGAGCATTCTGCTGTGCAAAATGGATTTTAAATAAAATTCATCATTCTGAATTTGAAAAACGTCATTAAAAATTGTGAGCTAAATCACAGTGGATACAGCATAACCTACTTAAATTTAAGTTTAAAGAATAGGTAAGGTAGCCTCATCACAGTACTATAGCCACTGGATTCTGCTGCTTGAAAAATGGATACCATATTACTCTATTAGAGACAGTTTAGCATACAGCCAAACATGCACACCCCAATGTAACAAGAGGTGGCAATTATTCTTAATGATTTGTTTCCCCTTGAGGGAAAATAAGGTTCCTCAAAATAATATTACCAAAGCAAAGGATTAGCATTACTTTCTGAACAGTTTTACTGTACTCAGCTATTTACAGTCACTGCAGTGCTACTTAGCTCCATAATTAAGTGAAAATATACTTACGCACTGAGTGCCCCACCTCCCTTTGCATGGCCATCCAGTTTTGTTACAATTACAGAAGCAACATCAACTTTATCTTTGAAAGCCTTTGCTTGAGCTTCACAGGCTTGACCAATAGACGCATCCATCACATAAACAATATTGTCTGGTTGCTGTAAGTATTTACACAAGCAAGAGCAAATAATAAAATTCTCTTTCCAACTGCTTTCATATCAGCAAGTATAAAGAAAACACACAGGAAGGTGTTTTAAGCAACTACCTATGGAATACCATTTTTGCATGTTATCAAAGGAGAAGACAAATCATTTGCAGTACTACACAATGCCAATGGTTACTTATAACCAACAATTATTCTAATATTATTTTTAATATGGAGGCCCAGTTTAACATTTCCTAAAATTTTGAACTTATAAAAGTTGGAAGGTTTGCACTGCCCTCAAAAGCTGGTTCAGCATTTTATCATAAAAATCATGCATCTGCAACATATCAGACTTATTGGTAATAGTCTGCAAAAATATAGCCCACCATGAGTCTATTTAGCTCTGTACTAGATCTGGATCATTTTATGACGCCTTCAATTATTATAACAATTATTTATTAAATTTGCATACTGTCCTATATCTGGCCTCAGGGCGGTTCACAGGATAAAATCAAAATATAAAAACACAAAATACATAATGAAAATAAAAACAAAAACAATCCAATAAACCCCCCCCTCCCCAACACATTTTAAAAGGGCATAGGATATCAATCAACCAAAGGTGTGGTTAAAGAGGAACATTTTTGCCTGGCACCTAAAGGTGTATAATGAAGGCGCCAGGCAAACCTCCCTGGGGAGAGCATTCCACAGATGGGGAACCACTGCAGAAAAGGCCTGTTCTCATATCGCCACCCTCCGGAGATCGTGGAGAAGGCACATGAAGAAGGGCCTCAGAAATTGATCCCAAGGTCCGGGTAGGTTCATATGGAAAGAGGCAGTTCTTGAAATATTGTGGTCCTGGGCCATTTAAAGCTTTATAGCTCAAAACCAGCACTTTGAGGTAGGCCCTTCAAAACAGTCCCTGACCCAAAAAGCAAAAATTGTTCATGATTATTTGCTCTATGTTATGCACAGACTCAAAATCTGCAATCTTAGGTACACTTACTAAAGAGTAAGCCCCACTAAATCTAGATATTCATTTTGATAAGGTAGTACTTCAGGATTTCAGCATGACTACTTTCAGCACAGTTGTTAAAAATAAAGCAATTGTGTGCATTACTTACTATTGCATTGGCAACTTGTAACATTTCTTCAAAGAGTGAGTCTTCCTGCTTATGACGACCGCTTGTATCGACAATTATTATTTCAAAGTTTTCGTTCTTAAATTTTTCAACACCTTCTGATGCAATGATCACAGGATCCATTTCTGTGTAACTGTTCCAACAGGAACACACATGCTTCAGTTACATGGACAATGTTACCACAGTGCAAGTATGCAACCACAGTGCAAGTATGCAGTTGTCAAGCAGAGAGCATAAAGTGTTGCTATCAGCAGCCTGCTTGCATGGTGCTGACACAGCCCAACACTTAGTAAGGATGGGCTACCTGGCCCTGCAGTGCCTCACAGAAGCAGCTCACTGCTTCCACACGTGTACTGCTTCACCAACCACTGCTATTCTAGACTACTTCCTATGACACTAAGAGTCTGCAAATTTTCTGTGCAAGATCAAATGTTTTGAAACTCATTTCCAAAGCAAGTTATTGACTGGTTTACAATCCCGCCCAACACACAAATGCACACGCACTTTAAATTTCAGCCTGTAACAGTAGAGGAAAAGGAACAAGCACACTGGGTGCACTATGAGTGCCAGTGCAATGAATGCAGGCTTGGAAACAAAGTTATGCTAAGGTCCTGCTACTTTGCTAACTAGTGGGAGCTGGGGGAAAGGAACAGGTTAGCATTTTCCTCAGCATCCCTTGGCAATTACAGTATCCTCACAAACTGCAGTTTTGCCCACATATAGTTCGTTCTATATGTGTGCAACTGGCACTGGATTACTGGTTCTTATTTGGATTGTTCTCTTTTCTTTTTTTGTGAACTGCTTTCAATTAATTATGAAAACCAGTCTATAAATTTAGTAAATACTGTATGTAATAGGGGACAGCATGCCCATGTAATTCCTCCAGAGAAAAAGCCCTGTTTGGAGAATGGAGGGTTGTTGAGTGTGACTAATGGACTCAACGTATGTATATACTGTAAGTGAGAACCGGCATGTACAGTGCGATTATGTACATGTAGCAGGATTGCATAGAGAGCTCTACTGAAACCCAAACTTACTTACTTCTGGATGTAAGACATTGATTCCAAGTTACTAAGCTTCTCTCACAGCCATGAGAAGTACTTTAAAAATCAGAAAGTGTGAGATAGTTAAATTCTAGCTTTATTTTTTTTAAAAATGTCCTCCAGAAGTTGTGGCCATCAGCCTCAGCGAACATAGCCAAGGGTCAGGGATGATGGGAGTTTGAAACAACTTCATCTTGGGGGCAGCACATTGACTAAAATTGTTCTTCAAATATCATCTCAGAATCTGATAACATAATTTTTGCAACAGAACTTGGAGATACATACCTGCCATAGAATGGAATTCTTGCTTTTGTTGCGTTCTGTTTTAACTGGTCAAAAGCACCTGTAGAATTCAGACAGTATTTGTTAGCCATGTAGAATATGCACACCTAGTGAAAATGGAATCGCTGGGGGGGGGAAAGTATTTTACCTGCTCTGTAAGTATCCGCACATATCAAGCATGTCTTCCAGCCTTTCCTCTGGTAGTAGTATGCCAACTGTTAAGAAGAAATTCAAAGATGTAATGATAATGTCAAGTTTAGTATTAAGAACTCTCAAGAGCATTACATCATGTTTTCATTATTTTTCAGTGCCCAATAAGAAGACCAAAATGGGTCTTTGTTCTGTCGCCTTGTGGCACAAGCAGCAATTAACAGTAACCAATATGGCGCATGAGAACAGAAGAAGGTTCTTTCATTTTAGAGTCGCTTACATTTGTAAGCTCTTAGGGCAGAACCCTGAGCTGCAGAAGATATGGGTTCTGCTGCCTTTATATGACAATTACAGGGAAGTTTTACTGTCATGTAGTGACAGGCGGGCTGCACTATATGCCACTATTTTCAAGTCTTGTCAAGGTATGGCTATGTACAAGATGTAGACTCTATAAAAGTACAACAAAACATTTAATGATCTCCTGCAATTATAGGATTAGATCCATTCTTGACCAGAGAGGAACTCACTAACTAGATCAGGCATCCCCAAACTGCGGCCCTCCAGATGTTTTGGCCTTCAACTCCCATGATCCCTAGCTAACAGGACCAGTGGTCGGGGAAGATGGGAATTGTAGTCCAAAACATCTGGAGGGCCGAAGTTTGGGGATGCCTGAACTAGATGCTACTCCAGTGCTAAGAGACCTTCTTAAATGGTAATAGTCGTGCTAGTGGCTGCAAAGAGATGTTGGAAACAGATGAATGTCATGTCTTCCCCTCTTCAGAAAGAAGCCTCCACTGGATCAGCAGTCCTTTTGGAAATGAAAGAAGCCTTTCTGTTCATGGACCAGCAGGTCTAGATTCAATCAAAAGTAGTTAAGTTCAAAGTCCCAGAGATCTATCTGTGGCAAACTCTTTATACAAGAAAGATTTTGCCTCGTAACACCTGAATGCACCCCTAAAATTTAGTTCAGTTTTGTTCATAGTCACAAATGTCTATCTGAAAGCAAACAGTCTATGTTAAATATTATGAAGAATGCAAGTTACCTTTGAACATGATGTTGTTTTGCCACTTCCTTGCAGCCCTACAAACATTATGATATTCTGTTTTCCTTTTGTTGGTGTCCAGGCTTTTACTCCAGGATCTACGAGCTATAAAGCAAAAAGTATACATGTGTGCTACGAACCAAAGCTTCAGAATCAACACACAAGATTTTCAGTGTGCAGTTTTGTTTGAAGGTTTAATATATTTTTCCAGCATCATGGTTGTAACACTTTCTCTCTTAACTTTGGAAATGAGAAATTAAGATACTTGGAAATCAAAATAAAACAATGGTATCCTATATCAATAAATGGTAACATTGCCCAGTTCTGTGCCACTCAAAACCCCTCCAATTACCTAGCAGTGATACAAACCAGTGCCAGTGAACAAGTTTAACAAGACCATCCTTACAAGTTTAACAAGACCAGACAGGGGCGGGTAAACTCTGCCCTAGCAGAGGTCCCAATTTCTCCGCCAAGGTCACATTCCCCACCCTACCCCACCTGCTCCCCATATATGACATCACATGCAGAGATGGTGGAGACACAGCAGGATCAGCTGTGAGACTGACAAGCCACCAAATCCCTGGAGAAAACGTCTTTGAAGCAGTGTTTCTTCGCAAGTCCTGCATGGTGCACTGATGTTCCTACAATCATCACCTCACTGTGAAGTCAGTTGAACAGCACATACACCTGCTTTTGCAGTACTCTCAATTGAGGTATTCTAGCTATACAATTGGTATAAAATCCAGTTATTCATTTAAACTACACCGTTGCTCCTTTTAGACATCACAGTAAATCACAGTTCAAGCTAATCATAGTCTGGAAGTCAACCAACCATAATTTCAACTCCCAAATGTGCAGGCAAGCCACTGATTAGAACCATTTGTCTTTCCTCTGCACCTGCTAAGCGCTGTTGCTTCTGTGCACAATGGACTCCAGAAGCAGAGCAATTGCTGTAACTACAGTTTTGTCAATATAACCACCACACTAAAACTAAGGTAGCACAAACTTTGGTTTGGTATTAATTTGAGCCACTGTCAACTGTATAAAGGGTAAATCTCGCCAATGCTGGCTAACAACCCACTCCATTCAACTCATTATTGCAACGCATGCAACACAATGCTTAAGATTATAGTTTCTGCAGTAGAAAGAAATATGTAAAATGAGTAAGATTAAAATCTGCATTGTGGTAAAGATGTCCCAGAGCCAAAAGATGTCTTAGCAAGATTGCACATACCTACAATTAGACTGGCAATGGTCACTCAATATTCATATAGAAATATGGCAACAATGTTTATATGAGAATGTGAAGTAGAAACAAGGAATGTTTGATCAGAAAAACCAACTGTATTACTATTTAATATATTTTACCTTAACAAGTTCTTTAAAGACAGCATGTTGAATCATTTTCCTTTTATTTAGGCCAGAAGCCATTTCTTCAAGATCAATAGCAGATCTATAGTTCAAACAGAAAAAATAAGCAATAGAAGATCAAAAACAATACGACAGAACAAAAATGTTATGTTGAATGCAATGGGAATTGCATCCAAGGGCATGTTTAGGAGCATGGAGTTAGCAAACTTACTTATAGACCCCCTCTCCCACCAATTGTCAGTAACAGCTACTAATCATGTGCCCACTCTGCAGGAGCAGAGAATGGCAACACAAAAACAGGCCTTTTCAGTGGTGTCTTCCACAGGGAGGCATGCCTGGTACAATATTTATCTATTTTCAGGCACTAGGCAAAGACTTTCCTATTTACCCATTTTCAGGCATTTGTGGCCCCTTTTCCCAGGGTGGGATCTGTAAGACCTATGTTTTATCCATATAACTGTTTTTAGACTTTCATTGTTTGTGTTTGAACCGATTTGAATGCATGTCGCTTTGGGAATAACAAATATAATAAATGACAGAATAAGAACATTAATGTTAATCAAGAAAACATTGACAGATAACATACTATACCTTTGTACAAAAACATTTCTATGTATCTTTATTCAGAACAGTGTTGTGCTCATCCACAAAGAAAACAACTAACACCTTTCATATCTGAAGTGTGCATGCACACGAAAGCTCATACCAAAATAAAAAACTTAGTTGGTCTTTAAGGTGCTGCTGGAAGGAATTTTTTTATTTTGTTTCACCTTTCATATGTCAGTCATACGTATTCCATGCACCAAGTAAATTTCATTGCAAGCAGGATTCCAGCTTGCTATTTCAGTTCGGTTTTGGCAGCTGGCCCAGAAGAACATACAGCTACTCATGTCTCCTACTCTGCCCTCCCAGCAATCAATTTGTTATAGAAGTGCTGTATCTTGCATTATTCTGAAGGTCCTGGATGTTAGGACTACTTATAATAGAGTTACTATAGGCAGAATTCAACAGGCAAACTTCTACTTGTGGAACAAGACTTCTCCCTAGCACCACCTCTGCAGCCATACACTCACATTCTAAATCTGCTCTGGAGGCTCATCACCCCCAACGCTCCAACTCTCTGGAGCAGATTTTGAGGGTGCACTGATGGGAGGAGAGGATGGAGAGGTTTTACTGCACAAGAGGAAGTCTGTTCCATTTGCATATGGGCAGAGTTGTATAATATCCCATATTTTTACAAGGATTTTACTTCCATTTGTGTGGGACAGATAAGCTATGTCAGAAGAGCACTTATTGAGACATCAGTTATTCCTCTGAAACTAGAAATTGAACTGATTTAAGTTGGGTTTTAATTAAGTAGTACAGTGGAACCTCGGTTTACGAACACCTCGGTTTATGAACTATCCTAACCCGGAAGTTAGTAAACCGAGGTGCCGGAGGCCTACTGAGCGTCCGATGCCTTCGGGGAGGCCGGGCCTTCGCTCCGATGCCTCCTGGAGGCCCGCAGTGAAGGCCCGGTCTCCCCAAAGGCATCGGAGCAAAGGCCAAACCTCCCCGAAGGCATCGGAGCGTCCGATACCTTCGGGGAGGCTGGGACTTTGCTCCGATGCCTTCCGGAGGCCGGGGAGCGTTTCTGCGACTGGGCTGTGCAGCCGCGAAAGCGGTCCCCGAGGCCGGGGACTGCTTTCGCGGCTGCACAGCCCAGTCGCGGAAACGCTCCCCGGCCTCCGGAAGGCATTGGAGCCGGGACTTCGCTCCGATGCCTTTGCGGAGGCCAGGGACCACTTTCGCGACTGGGCTAAAGCCGCGAAAGCGGTCCCCGGCCTCCGCAAAGGCATCGGAGCGAAGTCCCGGCTCCGATGCCTTCCGGAGGCTGGGGCTTCGCTCCGATGCCTTTGCGGAGGCTGGGAAGCCCCAGTCTCCGGAGGGCATCGGAGCCGGGACTTCGTTCCGATGCCTCCCAGAGGCCGGGGAGCACTTTCGCGGCGAAGGCATCAGAGCAAAGCAGTTAATCCGTTCTAGGGGGTGTTTTTCCTCGTCTAGAACGGATTAATCAACTTCCCATTACTTTCAATGGGAAAGTTCGCTTTGGTTTATGAACACTTCGGTTTATGAACAGACTTCTGGAACCAATTGTGTTCGTAAACCGAGGTTCCACGGTATGAAGAAGTCACACATGGCCCTCTCAAGACACAAGCAAACAGAAAGATAAATCACTGAAGAGAAATGTACATCTTTATGTTATCTTGGTTGGGTCACTTACTTGACATTTTCTCTCAGTTGTTTCACTAACTTAATGTTGACATCAGCTTCCAGTAATGCTGTACATACTTCTTTTAACATAGCATTTAAAACCTTGTAAGGAGAAAACAAAGACAGAAAATGTTAATGTCCTGAATTTTGTTAATGCAATATTTCAAAGTAAATTACATTAGTAGAAAGTTGTCATTCAACCATTCCAACAATACAAATTAAGTCTCAGCTAATTAGCTGCCACAGCTGCCACACAGTATGTTTTAAGCAGCCCTTGCATATTTCATTATATGTAGAAATTTAACCTTATTACTTTAAGCTTGGGCCATTTTCTTCCAAAGCCAAATTTGATTGTGAAGAAATTATAATTCTTACCTTCTAGTTAACTATCATCATTACAACACATATGGAAATGCTACGTACCTCTTCATTGATAATTGTAGCATTGCTCAGAGAGCGCAATGCTGAGGTTATTTTTCTCCCAAGATCTGCTAAAACCATTTTGGCAACTTCAAAGACAACTCAAATATGATCTGCAAAAGAAGCATTAAAATATCAATGACATACTGTCCCTCGTGTGAGCTAAACTTTCAGTACAGTATTATGAACATAAAAGTATTTTTAGAAGTAGCACATGAAGATTTTTTAAAAGATGTGATACAAAAGAACAAAGCTAATCAACAAGGTACTGAGATAGAAACATGCTCTGAAAATTGTTCCTACTAATATATTTTGATTTTTTCATAGAGGTAACATGTTGAATACCAGTAATTACAGCCATAATATTTTGCATGTTAAATTATGCAAATATTTAATGCTTCAATGTTTATATAAAATTTATAGCTGCATAAAAAGGTAAGTTCTTAGTTGAGTTTCCTAAGCTTCCTTTTGCCAAAAGATAAACCTTCCATAATCACCGGATCAAGAACATTTAGGCTGCAAACCTATACACACTTGCTCCCTGCAAGTCCCACTGAAATTAGTTAGGCTGAATTCTGAATATACATGGATGGGACTGTAGTGCACATTTGAAATGCATTTAACTTTCTCGAACATTTTCTAACTACCAGTATTTTCCCCCCAATGTCAACTAGTATTCTTTAGAAAGGCAAATTCTTCTGCAAGGATCCAAAGGCTGTGATCATATTCCACCTGCATTGCATAAAGATCAGACTACTCTGAGAGCTTCCTCTATTTCAAAAGTGGTTTGCATCATTTGGGAATGCTATTGCAGAAACATGCCTAAAGTCTTCATGGGCACACAGAATGAATGCAGTTCTTTGGATCCCAACCCAACCTGTGTTGTGCCTCAGCTAAAAGAATTTATTCATTTCTGAGAACAGGTAATGTGAGAGGAATCAAATCTTAAGAAAGGAAACAACAAAAGGTATCTAGGTTACTCTGCTTTACTAGATAAATGATGGACCATGGATACAAGTTGTGAGAAAGGTAGTACAGTAACATATTTTCTTATGGGAATGAAGAATGCTTAAACAAGTTCTGGATTATGCATCAAGTATTCAAATCTACTACTGGCAAAGCCCAATGTTACAACTACAGTGGTACTGTACGTGATCTGTTTCAGGGTGCCATTTGCACCTCGAAAAGTCCGTAAGTAGAGTGCCGCTACTACGTGTGCGTGATAAAGCGCTTCAGCGCATGCGCGAAGCTTGCTTCTGCACGTGCACATAGGGCGAACCCCAAAGTAAACTCTTCCGGGTTTGCTGCACTCGTAACCTGAAAAGCCGCAACGTGAAGCAAACATAACACAAGGTATGACTGTATATCAATTTTCAAGAGTAAAGGAATCATTAGTTAACACAATCCACAAATTAACCTGAGCAATCAAATTACTCATGATAAAAAACGTTAAGTGCTTGCTGGATCGGGCCAATGCCCCATCTAGTCCAGCATCCTGTTCCCACAGTGGCCAAACAGTTAGTTGCCTGTGGAAAATCCATAAACAAGAGCACTCTCCCTTCCTGCAGTTTCCAGCAACTGGTATTCAGAAGCATTACTGTTTACAACCATGGAGGCAGAGCACAACCATCAAAGCTAGTAGCAACTGATACCCTTATATTTCATGAATTTCTCTAATTCTCCTTTAAGGCCATCCAAGTTGGTGGCCATCACTTCCTCCTGTGCGAGTAAGCTCCATAGATTAACTATGTGCTGCATGAGGCAGTAATTGCTTTTACCTGTCCTGAATTCTCTAATATGCAGCTTCATTTAATGTCAACAAGTTCTAGTATTATGAGAGAGGCAGAAAACCTTTTTTCTATCCATTTTTTCTATGTGATGCATCATTTTATAAACTTGTATCATGTCACCTCTTGCCTGCCTTTTCTCTAAACCAAAAAGTCTCATGTACTGCAACCTTTCTTCATAGGGGAGTTGCTCTATCCTCTTGTTTTTGTTGGCCTTTCCCAAAACTTTTCCAGTTCTACAATATCCATTTTGAAGTGAGGCAAGCAGAACTGTACGCAGTGTTTCAAATGTGATCACACCAAATATCTGTATATGTATAATTATCCCTGCTGCTGTGGAATTTGCCATTTTCACAGCTGCCACACACTAGGTCAACGTCTTCATTCTGTATTACCTTAATTATCTGCATACTGTCCCGTCAACAGCTATCAGTCAGTCAATCACCCTTTCCCACCACCCTTCTGAGTAATACCCCTCTCCTCACCCTCTCAATATACAGTGGTACCTCTACTTACGAATAACTCTACTTACGAATGGAGCTCCGTCCGCCATCTTGGATGTGGTTTAGATAGGATTTTTTCTACTTATGAATTTTTTTCTCCCAATGAATTCCTGTGGGATTCGACTTACAATTTTTTTCTACTTACAAATGTGCATTTGGAACGCATTAAATTCGTAAGTAGAGGTACCACTGTATAAGCATCTGGTGACTTCTGTTTCAGTGTATCTGAAGAAGTGTGCATGCACACAAAAGCTCATACCAATGACAAATTTAGTTGGTCTCTAAGGTGCTGCTGGAAGGAATTTTTTTATTTTGTTTCATCAAATTAGGTTTACTGCAACTGTATCTTACTTTAACTGATTTCTTTTATCTTATGTATCAAAGTATATACAAATTTGATTCAATTTTAGTTGCTTAATATAAAATACATAAAGCATGTTGGGGGGTTTTAACCATTTGAAGTAAGCAATATTTTGGTGCGGTTTTTAAAGTCCATTCAGTAACATTTATTATGAAAAATCAAAGAAACTAGTCTATGCTTATTGTATAACCAGAAAACATAAAAACTGGCTGGGATTGGTAACCAAACCTTTGTTTAGAGTTTTGCTAGATAAGCCAAAAACTGTGGCCTTAGTCTGGCTGTGTATTTGTGGACCCATTGGCCTCTAAACAGCCAAGGAAGCTCCTTTGTAGGAAAGACCTGGAACTATTTATAGTACTATTTTCTTGGACTACAATCTTAAAAACACTTAGTAGAAATTATGTTCCGACAAACTTATAGGGGTGTAACTATAAGCAATCTCATTTACAATTGCACTACCAGTGGCTAAACTGTTTTTATTTTCACTGCAAACAGATGCTTTTATTATGTCTTGTGAGCTGCCTTGGAGTCACAGATGTGATAGAAAATTGAAGTGTTTTAAATTCTCTACACACATACAGGATTTTTTTAGTTGAACTAGCCATAGATTTCACAGGTAACAAGAAAACTCAAACTGTAGCCCAAAAACTTTAACAGCTGATCAAATACACCAAACAACTCAGGGCCACTTGACATGTAACATTTCTCAAGATGGTTTAAATCTATATAAAAGAAAAGCTGCTGCATTTCACAAGTGATAATATATTTTTTTAAAGTGCACTGGTAAGCCACTGCACACACAAATTTCCCAGCTGCATACTTATGGTAAAAAAAAAAAAGTATTTGTGTTGTAATTTGCAAGTAATGATTTACGTAGGGGCTTTTTAATGTTGTCCTTTGAACTACCGTATGTCGTTAATTTGAGTGGAGACTCAGAACCTGTTTTGAATTTAATCACAGCCCTACATCACATGGAATGAAAAACAACGAACATATACATACGTACTGTACACGGAAAGGATTACCATCACAAATACAGAGAAAAGCTTCGATTATACAGCAAGGCCGCCGATGGCTTAAACAACAACTGTCTCGCCCGATTCAGACAGCAATTTTTGGCCTCGCCGCAAAAGCAAGTTTCATCTCACCAACACACCGCCCGGCGATCTCCTCCCAAGCCAAGCTGCCCATAGCCCTGAAGTTTGGAGATCCAGGGCAACAGCTGGGCATAACCCAGAAGGGAGCGCGAAGTTTTTATTCGCACACAAGCGGAAACGCTGCGCTGCAGCCACCCGCCCCATCACAAGACTCACCCAGAACAGCAGCTTTCCCCCTCCTTTTGCCTCTAAAGCAGCGGCGGCCTGGCCCGGCCCGGCCCGGCGACGAGAGCCGCGCGACAGGAAGCCCTCACGAAGCCGTTAACTCAGGACCAGCACCGGTAACGAACACCGTCCCCTCCAGTCTCCCCCAGCATAACCGGGAAGAATGTCACGTCACCACTACACGGAGCTTGCGAAGTTAACAGCCTCCCTCACATAAAAGGGGGGAAAACACCCCGCGCGCACTTCCGCTTCCGGGGCATTTATAAATCCCGCCCAGTTTGAGTCCGGGTATTGAAAAGTACATATTGAAACCATGCGTGCGCCAGTGAGTGCATAGGTGGAGTAAGGGTACTGCACGTATGTAGGGCGCAGGCGGGGTTGGAGGTTTCCTTTCGATTCAGAGCTTTAGTTTAGATCAATTGTCCAGCAGGGTTTTTAGATTTCTAATCTGTTTTAGTATTTTATTTTATTTTGTTTGTTCTAAAGCAGGGTTGAAAATTTGTCTTAGTTTTACTGTTTTGTTTTTGGTAACCGCTTTTATGTTTTTTTGGGGGGGTTACGATCCAGCGGTGCATATGTTTTATGAAATAAATACTGTAAGTAGAAAGGAAATAGTACCGTATGTTGATCTCATAAGTGTGAGAACGAAAGCAGTTTGCCCCACCACATGTTGATGTGCGTCATCGGGCTTTAATCTTTATGACTGAACTATGAGGATTTTAATTTTATTTGCGAACCACCGGTCCTGTATTATGCTTAAGGGTCGCTGGTTTTTTGTTTGTTTTAATCAAGCGTCTAGCTATCAAAAGAGCGCGTGTGAATTAACTGCAAATCGCTGTTAAACCCAATAAGGAATTGCTTGTGAATATATTATAAACGTGCTTTTGGAAACTCTGTGCTTCTGTCAGTTCCCGGTCTAATCCTGTCCCAACACTTGCGAAGCAACATTTCACGTACTTAAGTGATCTGGTTTCTCACGCTAGCAAGTAAAGATTAGCATTTACTTAAAGGAAAGGAGTCTGACTAAACTGCGGGAGGCAGTGGAAGACAGGAGTGCCTGGCGTGCTCTGGTCCATGGGGTCACCAAGAGTCGGACACGACTGAACGACTAAACAACAACAACAACAAAGGAAAGGGGGCGGGGCGGAAAACGATCATCTTGGATAGAAAACAAGAAATGTATTGTGTCCAGTGGATATTTTAAAAAAGGACGTACTTAAACTTGTCCTTCCTGAGTTAGCCATCTATGGATAGTAGGGCATGCCAGATAAATAAACCAGTTCTTTGATATACTGTTACCAACAACAGTTGGCATCCGTTTCGCTCGGGAGACGATGGAAGAGTGCCCCCCCTCCTCAAAACGCTGAACCAAAGGACGTTTATAACTTAAGCAAGGTGTCCAGATTGCGGGGGTGGGTGGGTGTGGATTCTTTATTGTAAAGCCTTTTTTAACATAGCATTATTTCTATGAAAATGAGCCTATTTAACGCGGTGTTGGCGTATGTTCATTTTAAGTAACTATTTTCATGCTTTTGCCACGCATGATTGGGGGGGAGGTTTCTACTAACTGCACGTGCGAACCAGAAACCGTTGGCGGGGGGGGGTGCACTGCGTGCGTTCCTGTTACCGTATCAGAAAACTTCAGAAAGCGGACCCTTTGCCAACCAGGGGCGTCGGGCGTCACCAGCACGTACCGTAAGGGGCGGGGCTCTGTTATGCCGTGTCTGTCAGCGCCTCGGCGAATATCTCTGCGAGAGCGATTCCTCATTTTCTCCCAGGGCTGGTGAGCATAGCGACTGCTTCGCGCATGCGTCCACCAAGGATGGGTTGTTGTTTTTTACATAAATGGATTCAGCTGACGAACGGAGAGGTCAGAGCCTTTGCTGACGTATCTTGATTCCGCCAGTCAGGATTGTGAAGGGAAGGCGGTCTTCCCGGCGCATGCGCGGTGTTTTCAGTAGGTAAAGCATGGATTTCCCTTCGGCTCGCCAGGCTGTTTTGAACGTGCTGCGGGGTGCGCGTGCGGGGGATCTGCCCCGCCTGCTTCACTGGATGAGAACGACCAGTAAGCAACGTTTCTCCTCGGGTCTTATCAGTTTCTCCACCGGCTGTTTCTCCCTGCGCTTGCATTAAAGTTCTCTTACGAGCGAGACCTGCAACAAAATGTTGCAGCGTGAGGTGTTCTTGTTCAGGAACCCCCCCCCTTCAATCACCCCCAACAATCGGTCAATATTATGGGCCCACTGAGTATGCTTAGTCATCGAATAGCTGTTTGGGGCCGTCTTTCCTCCTTTGCCCCAATTTAGTGTGTTGCTTTGGGTTCCACCAAGCCTAGTGATAGTTTGCATGTTTCATGTTCCCAGTCAGTACACCTCTGTAACCAGGTTGTACAAAGCACAAGGGTCAGGACTGTTTCCTTCATGATCAGATTTCTGTCACAGGCATCTGATGGCTGGCATGAGAAGGGCCATTTACTGGTTTTGGAAGCCAATGCAGACTTAAAAGATCATGTTCTTCGGGCTGCAAAATCTTGTATTTTGAAGGGGAACCTGAAAAATTGGAGGAAGTTTCCTTTTTTATATCAAGATGCTTTCAATATGTTGAATATGTAGCAATACCTGATGGATTTATAACCCTTGGGCAACTTGATCTGTTATTAACAGCCAAAAAGCAAAATTGCATTATCAATTATCTGTGTATGCATTTATTGACCATAACTGCTTATGAGTGCAAGGTATCAATGTTACTTGATTTCCTGTGCTGAAATCACATGTCAAAACACTTCAGACTTACAGTAAGTGTGTGTGTGTTGTTGTTGTTGTTTTAAGCAAAGCACAGACTATAAACCAGGGTAAAGGAACTTGTGGTTCTTCATATATTGTTGGATTACAAACCCCCATCACCCCTGATCATTGGCCATGCTGTCTACGGTTGATGAAAACTGGAAACCTAGCCACATCTGTTCCCCATACTGTACCTGGCATAAACTGCAGGAATAAAGAAAAACTTGTCACATAATTCCTTAATATGCATTTATGAATATAACTAATAATTGAAATTACTCAGCATCAATTAGTGCACATTTGCACTATGGAAAGCCCATTATCTGTTATTTACTTCATCCCTATAGTGATCGTCCTCACAGTTTTGATACCACTGTGTCAGGTTGTTGAAACAGTCATATTCTCTAACACATGTAAAGCTGGTAATGGGTACATTGCTTCCATCTTGAACCTGAAAACAGTTATGGTCAAAGAACATTTGCATTACACCAGGCAGAAGAACAAGGGAGCTGGGAGGTAGCACTTTCTTCCAGGATGAACGTCATGGCAAGAGGAAGACATTTGGCCACAACCACTAACTAAAGTAGTATTGGGGAACATACTGTAGCCCAGGCATCCCCAAACTGCGACCCTCCAGATGTTTTGGCCTACAACTCCGATGATCCCTAGCTAAGAGGACCAGTGGTCAGGGATGGTGGAAATTGTAGCCCAAAACATCTGGAGGGCCGAAGTTTGGGGATGTCTGCTGTATCCTCTTCCCAGAAAATTGTTGTTGTTGTTGTTTAGTTGTTTAGTCATGTCCGACTCTTCGTGACCCAATGGACCAGAGCACGCCAGGCACTCCTGTCTTCCACTGCCTCCCGCAGTTTGGTCAAACTCATGTTCGTAGCTTCGAGAACACTGTCCCAGAAAATACACTGCTCCAACTGTTAGTTTCTTTGGGAGTCTCTGGCCTCTGTTGTTGGCCAAATGAACAGGAATGCATAGTTTGGGTTATCTTAATATAGAGTAGACTTTGAAATCATTTGATAAGATTTTTTTAAATCAAATAGCATTACATGCTGTCATTTTGGATTCATATTATTAGATCAAATAGCCAGCGGGTGATGGATTTGAGCTAAGTACATTGAAAAATATGGAACCATCAACATCAACACAGCCCCTTACTTGTACCTGCTTTCCAGGTGTTCCTCTCTTGCACCCTGATTACAGCTGTTGTGATTTTTTTCTTTGCAGCACTGCCACACAATGGCATTGTGGTGCTGCTATTAAGAATTCTTGGGCGGCTGCATCAGTAACAGTTTGTGACCAGTTTTGCTTAGAAAACACAAAATACTTTTTCCTTTCCCATACATAGTATAAAAGAGGAGTACTATTAAACTTTTACCAAATTACAGAAACCCCATGGTTTTATACCATAATAGAAATAGGCACTGCTATCTTTAGGCAGCTGCTCAGCAACCCTTCCTTCACTGTTGCACAGTTGGTGTGGTCTTCCCACAAACTCTGAGGTGTATGTTGCTAAATTTACTGACGGCTTAAATTCATTGTTCCCATTATCGTACAAATGAGCTCAAATACAGCGGAAATAAAGTTTGGAAACAGCACCCTGAAATCATCAGCAATCTCTCTATTTATTTATAATATTTGCATCCTATCTTTCCTTCATGGAGCTTGAGGAGGTAGCAGATATGATTTTCCATCCTTCCATTTTATCCTCAGAAGAACCCTGTGAAGTAGGTTAGACTAAGAGACAGTAACTGACACATGGCCAGCTTCATGGCTGAAGGGGGGGCGGTTTGAGCCCTGGTCTTAGTCCACCACTTTAACTGCTACACCACACTGGCTGAACAGATACGGTATGAACAAATATTGAACAGACAGGCACTGAATGACTTTAACATCTGTGCTGGGCCTACCTTGGGATGGCCAGCGTAGAACTTCAGGCAACTATGACTACCATGGGACTTGGCCTGTATACTACTGGCCTGTATTCAGCAGGAAAAGCTCTGGATCTGGTCTTTCTTGCTGGGTTAATGATCTGGAATTGAGGGTAATACACCATGTGGTAATACCTGTGGCAGTACCCCAATTGCAGAATTTCCTCTCCCTGGAAACTTGAGTAGCACCAATGCTTTTGGCATTTCAGTTCCAGGAGAAGACCTGGTTGTTTGCCAAAACATTTGTGGACTGTTGGACTGCTGCTGTAATTCTGGGTGTTTTTATGACTGAACTTTTAATGCCATGTTTTTAACCTGCACTTAACTACCTGTAATTGCTCTTGTTTTATGTTGTAACCTGCCTGGAATCACATAATGAATTGCAAGCTAAAAATACATTTAATAAAGGGAATATGTGGGCCACCTCCACTCCCATCTCTGAGACAATGGTAGGTTACCCTTTATCTCAATTTTCTTCTCAAGAAACATTAGGCTTGACTATCAGAAGGTCGGCAGTTCGAATCCCCATGACAGGGTGAGCTCCCGTTGCTCGGTCCCTGCTCCTGCCCTCCTAGCAGTTCGAAAGCACGTCAAAGTGCAAGTAGATAAATAGGTACCGCTCCGGCGGGAAGGTAGACGGCATTTCTGTGCGCTGCTCTGGTTCGCCAGAAGCGGCTTTGTCATGCTAGCCACGTGACCCGGAAGCTGTCTGCGGACAAACGCTGGCTCCCTTGGCCAGAAAAGCAAGATGAGCGCCGCAACACCAGAGTTGTCCGTGACTGGACCTAACGGTCAGGAGTCCCTTTACCTTTACTAGTTTGCACAAGGTCTGTGCATATCTGCTGAGAAGGAAGGCCCATTGAATTCAATGGGTTTTACTCCCAGGTAACTGCAAATGATTACAGTATAAGCAAGACATGTTACAGCTTTAGAGAATGCATTCTGTTTCCTTTCTTTTCACTGAAGGAGAGTTTTACAGCTGATGTATTGGGATCCTTGTTTCAGATTTCAAAATACTGGAGGGCATCTCTGCTATTCACCTGGATTTCGGGTGAGGGAGCACGCCTTTGCTGGAGAGAAAAAAATAGCCTTTGCTTTGTCCTATTGCTTCTCTAGTTAGTGAAGTGGGTGTTTTGCTTGAGCAGCTGCTTGCAAGCAGCAGGGGAAGAACAGGTTGAGGAGAGTAAAGTCATAGGCTGTATGCATGTTGTCACAGTGGCCTGGGTGGGCTACTTCAGAGTAACGACTCCACACTGCTCTGCATTTTATCTTTTTATTGGTGCTGCGTATTTACAGTGCTAAAGGCAATACTATTTACAGAGACACATCTTATCCGCTTGAGTCAGAACCTCCGAATGGCGTTTGGTGCGTTTTTCTCCAACATAACAACTTGGGGAGACCCAGCCTCTTCCCCCTACGTTTTCTGCGCAATTCCAGAGTTGGGGGGATAGGTCTGCCCCCCTTGCTTTCCCCTTCCTGTCCCACCTGGGACGATGGCTCCTCTACCCTGCCTGAGCCTCGGACACCACTTCCTGCTTCCCCACTTGCATCGGAACTCTCCCTGCTTTCCCCTGCGCTCGGGGATGGGCTGGAACTCAGGAGGGGAGGGACTTCGCGATATCCCCTGTCCCTCACACATGTCATATATTTAAAGCATATCACTTTCCCCAAAGAATCGTGGGGACTCCCGGATTTAGGCAGGAAAGCCCATCAAAACCCACCGATACCAGCTATTGCACATAGATGCTGCCCTCATGTTACTGGTCAGCCTACAGTCATGAGCTGGCACCTGGCACGGGGTGGTAGCTAAGCTGAAGGGAGGTGTCCTCTCTATATGTATGTGGCATCTTATTAAAGGTAAAGTACCCCTGGACTGTTAAATGCAGTCAAAGGCGACGATGGGGTGCGGCACTCATGTCGCTTTTCAGGCTGAGGGACCCGGTGTTTGTCCACAGGCAGCTTTCCAGGTCTTGTGGCCAGCATGAATAAACCACTTCTGGTGCAACAGAACACCGTGACAGAAGCCAGCGCACATGGAAACGTCATACCGTCCCGCCACAGCAGTACCTATTTATCTACTTGCACTGGTGTGCTTTTGAACTGCTAGGTTGGCACGAGCTGGGCAAAGCAACAGGAACTCACCCCATTGCACGGATTCGAATTAGCGACCTTCCGATCTGCAAGCCCAAGAGGCTCAGTGGTTTAGATCACAGCGGCACCTGTGTCCCGCTGCATCTTATTACCAGGTGCTGGAAACCAAAGGAGAGTCGAGTGTTGTTGCACTCAGGTCCTGTTATATGGCTTCCCATGGGCGCCTGGTTCCCCACTGTGAGAACAGGATGCTGGGCTAGATGAGCCACTGGACAGATTCAGCAAGTCTGTTACATTATTTTTATTAGGCCTTGTTTTTCTCTGACCCATAAAGGACAACCACAGATTATAAAGGTTTCTTACATGTCTCTGCTTCCACATTCCATCCATGAAAGGCGATTGCTGTCTCCAGAACCAGGTCCAAGGAGCCAACTTGACTCAACTTCTCTTCTTGAGAGAGAGAGGGAGAGAATAAAGCGTGGGTGAATTCTCCCCTTGCTGTGCTCTTCTTGTGGGAGAGAGGTTTAGAAGATATTATTACTTTCTCATAGCAGACTTAGCACAATGGTGATTGCTCCACAGCTGCCCTCATTCACCTTTAAACATTTCCCACAAAATACTTAGGCTAGAATAAATCACAGACACAGCATTGCAAATAAGTGAATATTTTACTCAGAGTTTCAGAAGTTTCAGGAAACAACTCTCCATCTGTTGGCAGTAAAGTAAAGAAGAAAAGGTTCCAAAGGAAAGACATTTGTCTTCTTACACAAATGAATCATGCAGAAGATGCAGGCTGTAAAATTTCTTAAGAGAGATTTTTCATTCATGTGGTTTTTCTTCAGCTGGGAGCCATGTTTGGGTACCAGCTTCTTCGAGGAACACAGAGGTGGGGGGGGGGAGGTGAGGAAGCAACGGCTGCTGGGAGCCTGCTGAGTTCCATCCTTGTTAACTTGGGATCAGAATAACCCTTTCATGCCCATAAGTGTGCGTCAGCAACTGCATATTACTACAACTTGTCCCTGATATTATTTTCTCTTCATGTGGCAGCACTTGTACACCATCCGAGATAGCATTTTATCTCCTGAGTCCAGAGCATTTTAGGTTCTCCAGTGTGTTCTGGTATGAAGGGTGTATGGGAGCTCCTATCAGATTCAAGCCAATTATGGAGGTTTTTGCTGAGCCAAAGGGAAGCATACAGAATGCACCTTCAGTTCAATTATCTTGGTTACTATCTAGCTGGCTGAGGGGTGCATTTTTTTCTGTCAGGGTTTTCCATGTCAGCATGAGGACAGTAAATGTGCATATTCAACTTGGAGTCTGTAACCATTCTTGAAGATCTTGTGGAAGCAGCAAAGAGTCGTTTGCTACCAGAGCACATCTACTGCATCTATATGATTAGACCAGGGGTCAGCAAACTTTTTCAGCAGGGGGCCGGTCCACTGTCCCTCAGACCTTGTGGGGGGCCAGACTATTTTTTAAAAAATGAACGAATTCCTATGCCCCACAAATAACCCAGAGATGCATTTTAAATAAAAAGGACACATTCTACTCATGTAAAAACATGCTGATTCCCGGACCGTTCACGGGCCGGATTTAGAAGGCAAATGGGCTGCATCCGGCCCCCGGGCCTTAGTTTGAGAACCCCTGGATTAGATGGATGGCTAAAGAAAAAGTTAGCTAATTATAGAGTTGCATCCAATTCACAAGGAGCTGCAGCCAGGAAATCCCACTGTGTGGGAACACTTGGGCAATGGCAACATTGGGTATAACCCATGGTTCTTTCTGTAGCCACACAACAGCCACTGAGATAGGAGGGTGCATTTTTTAGCTTATGTGGGATTTCAGCTCTTGCTGGGTTTTGCCTGCCACTTTCATATTGGAGCAACCACAAGGTTTCAAATCCTTTTCTTTCTTTTTCTCCCTTAGGAAAAAAACATCTCCTCAAGATGTTCCTTTAATTGGTAAACTGGATGGGCCTGTATGACGAGTTTTGCAGTGAAATGCTGGCCTCCACCTTCCTTCCCAAAATACTGTAACTACAAATAACAATGCTTGAAACTACTTTGGGGAGTTACTGAGCTAAGAGAAATTGATTTTAAAATAGTCTTAAGGCTGCAGCGTTAAAATTGTGTCATAGCAAACGGTAATTCTATTGTGTCCGAGGTCTAAGTAGCTGGGTGAAAGGAAGTTCTAGTTACAGGTAGGTTGCCATGTTGGTTTGCCGTAGTCAAAACAAAATAAAAAAATTCCTTCCAGTAGCACCTTAGAGACCAACTGAAGAAGTGTGCATGCACATGAAAGCTCATACCAATGACAAACTTAGTTGGTCTCTAAGGTGCTACAGGAAGGAATTTTTTTTATTTTGGGTGAAAGGAAGGTGGCAGTGTTGGTGATGCATCTTCAATCCTAACAGTATTCTTCCTGTGTACAGTTCTAGCCAGTCACTGCGTATCAGCCATGCCCACCTTTAGGATACTGTAAGCTGTTAAGAGATTGAAGCCGGGCATTCCTGACCCCAGTTGACTCTTTTTCTTTTCTAACAAAGAAAAAGAAATGGGGTCACGAAGAGTCGGACACGACTAAACGACTAAACAACAACAACAAACTCTCAGGACCCTGTGGCTATTGAGCATGCATTGCCCTCTCTGGACTTTTTGGGGAAGATTGCCCTCTTAGGTTTTTTCCATTGTCTTTTAAAAGGCTTTTTGTATTTCTGCCTGCCTCTTGTATCTCAGTGGTCTTGTTTTGTCAAGGGAGTTTGCTATTAGAGGCAGTAATTTTAAGGGAAGAAGAGGGTAAGCAATAATACAGAAGCCAGCCTGAGCTGAAAAAGTCACCACGTTGCAGAAAATAGTGCTACAGGGAATAAAATGTATATTAACAGCCTGCAGGTCAAATTCTTAGTTTTGGAGACTTTCTCACATTGATATTTCATACTGTTGAAGATACCTCATAAATGTCACTACTGAGCTATGCTTTCCCTCCATTTTCCATTATTTCCTCAATTACTGTTCCAACAAATCTTTGCTTATACCTTTTTTCAAATATGAAATGTGTTTAAAAATGTACAAGCAAGCGATTGCATGTTTTTGTCCTTCTTCCAATACTTCAAAAGCATCTTTGATGTTTAAAAAGCTAATTGAATGAAATACGATAACTTTGGTGGGAGCAAAGATTGCCGTGTTGGTAGGTTTATACATCTTAAAGTAAATCTTAAAATAACTGAGTGCTTTTTGAAATGTAATGTCATCGGCATGTAAATCTGTCGCCTATAGGGAAAATAAGCAACAAAAGTTGTGCAACAGCTCTTCAAATAAAAATCCTGAACATCTGGAATTGTGTGCAAATCACAGTTGCATTAATACTGTTGATGCCTGATAGTGTCACATGATATTTTATTATTTATATATACATATATATTTTGTAGCTGACTTTGATGAATTCACGTCCAGTAACGATGATATTATTCTCAGAAGTATTGCTGAAGATCTTAGAGATTGTTTGCCAAAAGAGGCCATGCTCAGCTCCGAGCACCTTGCGCTCCAAAAAGTAAGTTTAGCTTTTGACGCCTTCCTGTCCATTAGGACAGTGTCAGATGGCTTAGTGATTTGGGTCCACCACTAGGGCTATCTGGGACTTCTGTCTGATGCAGGTTGCTGAATGACCTGATTGCCGGGGGCATCGGTCTTTAACAGCTCAAGAAAGAGAAGTGCAGGGAATAAACTGCTGAAGAAGTGTCCTTGTGCTGATTGGCCCAGTGTAGGTCAGGTGATGCTTGGTCATGCTTAATCATCTAAGCAGCAAAAACAATAAAACACTACAAAGCATCGATCAACTTTTCAAGTTCCCCAGAATTTTTATTCTACCTAAAAGTTTCCTTGGGTTTTTTCTTTTATACTCTGAAACATATTTCTTCTCCCTCTATTTCACCTATCTATCCTGAATAAGAGTTTTGAAGAACTCAAAAGATTGCTCACTGTGACTTCTGAGTTGACCCTAATAAAAACAGTACACTGCAGTTATTTTTGGATCCCACCTCTCCAAATGAACCAGCATAGCTGGCTGCAATGTTCATTTGTTTGGGGGAAAAATACTGAATTCAGCTGCCTAGGGGGAGCCTAGAATTTCTACTACCTAACAATGGGACCTGGGGTATGAGGGTTACATGTCCTCTGCCTATGGGGGAACTAGTTTTGCTTCCATTGGCTCATCTTAATCAGCTAAAATTACAGTAGTCACTAGCTTTCGTCATATTACTCCACAATTTTTCCCCTTTTGCTGTTTGCTTTACAATGAAGATATATATTCCAGCTAGCACTGATTACCTATTAAGTATTGCACAAGTAAATGCTAGCTAGAATTTACTTATAGCTGCAGAAACTCTGCCACCTTCAAAGTGCATCCTTAGGCAGCAGTGTGGGGTCTCCAAATGAAACGCCCAGCTGTGAATATAACTCATTGTTGTAGCAGTATAATATATAATGACTCCTTTAGACTGAGAAAACATGTTAAATTAGAGGTACAAAATAATGAGGAAACAGGCATTTTAGATCAAGGGTTCCCAGACTGTGGTTTGTGGACCACCAGTGGTCTGAGAGCTTCTCTCGGGTTTTCCATGGTGTGCCTATAAAAATACAGTTAAAATTTATAGAGCAACCAGCACAGTGCATTATTATTGGTTCAATAGACAAGAAGATCATGAAGTGGCCAGCCAAGACCCACGGCAATTTTCAAGTGGTCCTTTGTGAGGGCAGGGAGTTAAGGAACCACTGACTTAGGTGCAGTGGAACACAAAGTATAGGGCTTAAACTGTGTGCAGCCAGTACTGGGGAAAATATGCTGATTAATATACATGTTCAGCTTTATGCTTCTCTTTCAGCTGCAACAGCAAACAAAACCCACGGTCCATATTGATGCTTTCCTTTATGATGATGACTGTATTGACTCACTGTGTGAAGAAGGGAAGATGAGCAGATATTACTGTCTTATGTGTGGCTCTCATCGGACAGCACCATTAGGTAAGTACATAGATGATGTACTTGGAGGCCAAATGACAGCATTGGTCAATGTGTGCCTATGCAGTTAATCCAATTTTTTTCCTAAATAAAATATGGAGTAGCTTCAGGATTCAGTCAGATGTGGAACTATGCTTTTCAGAGTGAGCTGTGGAAGCATCTACAAGTTATTGTGAAATGGGAAATAAGGTGAAAGTCCATAAAAAAAGGGAAATGGGTTTGACTGCATGGTCTCTCTGAGCAAAATTCTAAAGATGTGAATGTAGTGGGGAATATTATTCTCAGCAGACAAGTGGAAAAATGATAATTCTTGTTGGAAAGGTGTTTTAATCCATGTTCTACTAAACATTTGACAGTGGTTGATGATTGTTCCAGAAATGTTTTTTAAAAAACCAAATTGTTTTGCTCTTATTTCCCAGAGTTCATTTCTCATTCATTTTCCATCTCGGAACTGAAGTTTCTCTTTCGGCATGTACTGCCTGATCTGACAGGAAAGGTGGTGGTTGACATTGGTTCCAGACTTGGTGCGGTCCTGTTTGGGGTAAAACCCAGTCCTGGAATTTGTTAACAATTTTCTGTGTTGTATCTTTTTCCTGTTCTTGGTGGTTATTCTATTCTTCTGTGCTATGTGTTGTCCTGCAGATATGCTGTTTAATGTTATAACGCTACCTTGCTCAAAATTAGGCATCCCCAAACTTCGGCCCTCCAGATGTTTTGGACTACAATTCCCATCTTCCCTGACCACTGGTCTTGCTAGCTAGGGATCATGGGAGTTGTAGGCCAAAACATCTGGAGGGCTGCAGTTTGGGGATGCCTGCTCAAAATCTTGCTCACAACATGAGTAGTGTATTACTGGAAATCTTACTCCAAACCCAGATGTGATATGACTACATTCTCTTCTCTAAGCCAGAAAGACACGGGTGCAATGGCATATTACAGCCACTTTTTTATTATAAATGCCCAGTAAGTCTTTGGATAAGGAGGGGGGTTGGGCTGGTGATCCTTTCTTTGAGTTTTGGGCAAATCCAGCTCAGGTTTCTTTATCCCACTCAATAGTTAAAATCATTGTTTCAGCAGTTTATAGGAAATAGATATCAGGAAGCCATTGCTCAGGTTTGGTTTTGCAGTCACGTTTTGCTTCACCGTAAAGTTGACATCTGTGTATAATTTTGGTTTTCAAACTTTGTGTGTGCCTTCCTAGGCCTACAGCCTTAGGGAAGGGCTGGAATTCAATAGTGGAGCACAGGCCTCAGACACTGAACAGCTTCTGCAAGGCAGTGTAGATACTTCGAATGACCCAAGACAGCCTCATATTTTACTGTAATATGTTCCCCTTGTTACCAAGAAAAATCAGCAGTTGCTTACCTAGCTAAACTCAGTTCTTTGGTTACTGTTGTTGTATTATCTTATGGTTTGATTGACTGACATTGATCCCTTTAGTGCTCCTTCAGATTTAGGAAGGCAGGATAAAACCCCCTTAATAAATAAAGAAAGAAAGAAAAGAAAAGCATAGGACCATAGCATTTTATCAAAAGGTCTTAAGGAGCTCTATAAAAAAATATTAGGCTGCCCCCATTGGCATAATCTTGATCAGGAAAGGGAGCTTTTTTCCCTTGGAATACCTTAGATGCTCTGACCACTTGTATAAAGGATCCAGTTATTTCTTGGCATTACTTTATTTCCTGGAATAACAAATGAAGTAGATGCGGTGTCAATTTTTGCTAATTTTTTCCTGAATTAGGAACACTTGTTAACGTTTAGAAAGCTGAATCACTTTATGGTGTTAAAAATGGAATACATCCTCCAGATAAAGCATAACTCATACTTTTAAAAATAGTTCTTTTCATCATATTCTTTGCTACTATTTATAAAAGTGGCAATCTGCCATATTTAATCTGAATAGACTGTTTTTCTAGCCAGATGGTTAAGAGTTTCAGAAAGCTGTAATAGTTATCATTTAGGGACATCTTAATATGTGGGTTTCTAGCATTTGTCATGTTAAAGCCATATAAGTTGATCAAGCCTCTTGTGAAACATTTATTCTAATTTATAAGATAAATTATTATGGCGGGATAGACTTTGTATTGTTGGGCTAAACACTATTTTGAGCACTTGCTACCAAGCCCTCTGGAACAGGGCCTGAAACTTTCAAAGATTCTTACAATTTCATCATATATATATATATATATATATATATATATATATATATATATATATTTCGGTGAAGCTTAATATTTCACTTCAGTCCACCTATATATCCTACACTGGCTTTTCTTTTAGGGCTACTTTTATAGCTCAGCGTCTCAGATCTATGGTGTTGAAATGAATGCAGACTTTTGCCGGTTGCAGGAAGTTATCGTTGCAAAATACCAACTTCATGGAAGAATAAAGGTAGTAACATATTTCTTAGTTTGTTTTATTTACAGAGAGATTTTGAACTAGCAAGTCAGTATTCATGGAAAAATAATGTCATCGGAGTTGCAGAATCTTTGCAGTCGTACAAATACCTGGTAGGAAACCTTAAATAGTTGAAGTTTGTAAATGATTATGACTGAAACCATCATGTGATTCAAACCAACTCCATAGCAGCCTGTACATTCCGCTCTAGAGTTAAACGGAGGCTGGAGGATATTCAATATTCATAAAATTGAAACAATTAAAAAGGTTTAAGATGATTTTAAGGTTTTCCCATGACCAACAAGAAAAGAATAATAGTACAGTACCGTATTTAGTATTTGTATAATCAGGTGTTCTAAGCACTTTGTGTGCTATCTTGTGGTACTATGCACAGTATAATTCAATAAGAAAGGTCAGTATTTTTACACCCATATTGCAAATGGGGAGGCTGAGGCCAAGGGTAAGAGGCTTGCTTACGGTCAGGGTCAGGGAACCTCTGGCCTGCGGACCAGCCATGGCCCACCAGGTGTCCCCGTTGGGTCTGTGAGACCATTTTGGACAAGCCAAAACTGCCCAGCAGCTTCCAAATCAGCCAGCAATCAGCTGGTTGGCCGGAGTCTTTAAAGTGCTATGCAAAGCAGGAACCCAGCACAAAGCAGTATCACCCCCCCAATCAGCTGATGAGATGGGAGAGGGAGCACTTCCTTGATCCAGTTGTTCTTGCCACCCTTATTTTTCAGTAGCTGTTTCACTGTAAAGTGAAGCAGCTGCTGAAATGAATTGGTAGGATTCACCAAATGCACATCAGTGGAATCCCTGTGCAAAGCCTTCTGCTTGTGCAACACGACCTTTTCCTACTGTATGCCACTGCGCCTTCAAAAAATGGCTTTTGGGGGGGAGAACCCCCAGAACAGTGGGGGGGGGGCTAATTTCAGTATTTGAGATCATTGCCAGATGATTTTTCATGTTAGAAGCTTACAATTTTTTTCCCTTCAGGTACTTCATGCAGACATTTGTACTCAGGCGTCACTTCTTCAGAATGCTGACGTCGTTGTGATGAATAATGTTTTTGAATATTTCCTTGACAGCTCAGAACAGGCCAGGTAAGATGTGTGTGCCTGAATTTTTTAGAAACTAGGAATACATTCCTGAGGATACAGTTAGACTTACACGTGTTTCTCCTCTTTTAAAAAACTAGAATTGAAATGTATATTTAAGAAAAATGTAAGTTCCCAGACCAGGCATAGGCAAACTCTGCCCTCCAGATGTTTTGAGATTACAATTCCCATTATCACTGACCACTGGTCCTGTTAGCTAGGGATGATAGGAGTTGTAGTCCCAAAGCATCAGGAGGGCCGAGTTTGCCTATGCCTGTTCCAGACTCTCAAACTTAAGTAGTTATTATGAAGCAAGTTGTTTAAGCGATATATGACAGATTTAATGTCAGCTAATAAGGAGTCCCCCCTTCATGGATCAATGCCTTGTCGTGGCGAAGGGGCTTGAATAACTCAGAGAAGCTATGAGCTATGCCATGCAGGGCCACCCAAGATGGACAGGTCAGAGTGGAGAGTTTTGACTAAACGTGATCCACCTGGAGAAGGAACTGGCAAGCCACTCCAGTATCCCTGCCAAGAAAACTCCATGGACAAAGACAACAGGCATATAAAAGTTATGACGCTGGAAGATGAGCCCCTCAGGTCGGAAGGCGTCCAACATGCTACTGAGGAAGAGCGGAGGACAAGTACAAGTAGATTCAGAGCTGATGAAGCGGCTGGGCCAAAGCCGAAAGGACGCTCAGTTGCGGATATGCCTGGAAGTGAAAGGAAAGTCCGATGCTGTAAAGAAAAATATTGCATAGGAACCTGGAATGTAAGAACCATGAATGGAGGTAAGCTGGATGTGGTCAAAAATGAGATGACAAGAATAAATATCGACATCCTGGGCATCAGTGAACTAAAATGGAAGGGAATGGGTGAATTCAGTTCGGGTGACTATCATATCTACTACTGTGGGCAAGAATCCTGTAGAAGAAATGGAGTGGCCCTCATAGTCAACAAAAGAGTGGCAAAAGCTGTGATGGGATGCAATCTCAAAAATGACAGAATGATCTCGATACGAATCCAAGGCAGACCTTTTAACATCACAGTAATCCAAGTTTATGCACCAACTACCGGTGCTGAAGAAAGTGAAATTGACCAATTCTATGAAGACCTACAACACCTTCTAGAAATGACACCAAAGAAGGATGTTCTTCTCATTACAGGGGATTGGAATGCTAAAGTAGGGAATCAAGAGATAAAAGGAACAACTGGCAAGTTTGGCCTTGGAGTTCAAAATGAAGCAGGGCAAAGGCTAATAGAGTTCTGTCAAGAGAACAAGCTGGTCATCACAAACACTCTCTTCCAACAACACAAGAGACGACTCTACACATGGATATCACCAAATGGGCAGCATCGAAATCAGATTGATTATATTCTCTGCAGCCAAAGATGGAGAAGCTCTATACAGTCAGCAAAAACAAGACCTGGAGCTGACTGTAACTCAGATCATCAGCTTCTTATAGCAAAATTCCAGCTTAAACTGAAGAAAGTAGGAAAAACCACTGGGCCAGTAAGATACAATCTGAATCAAATCCCTTATGAATACACAGTGGAAGTGAGGAACAGGTTTAAGGATTTAGATTTGGTGGACAGAGTGCCTGAAGAACTATGGATGGAGGCTCGTAACATTATACAGGAGGCAGCAACGAAAACCATCCCAAGGAAAAGGAAATGCAAGAAAGCAAAATGGCTGTCCAACGAGGCCTTACAAATAGCGGAGGAGAGGAGGCAAGCAAAATGCAAGGGAGATAGGGAAAGATACAGGAAACTGAATGCAGATTTCCAAAAAACAGCAAGGAGAGACAAGAGGGTCTTCTTAAATGAGCAATGCAAAGAAATAGAGGAAAACAATAGAATGGGGAAAACCAGAGATCTGTTCAAGAAAATTGGAGATATGAAAGGAACATTTCGTACAAAGATTACCATAATCAAGGACAAAAGTGGTAAGGACCTAACAGAAGCAGAAGACATCAAGAAGAGGTGGCAAGAATACACAGAGGAATTATACCAGAAAGATATGGAGGTCTCGTACACCCCAGGTAGTGTGGTTGCTGACCTTGAGCCAGACATCTTGGAGAGTGAAGTCAAATGGGCCTTAGAAAGCACTGCTAATAACAAGGCCAGTGGAAGTGATGATATTCCAGCTGAACTATTTAAAATTTTAAAAGATGATGCTGTTAAGGTGCTACACCCAATATGCCAGCAAGTTTGGAAAACTCAGCAATGGCCAGAGGATTGGAGAAGATCAGTCTACATCCCAATTCCAAAGAAGGGCAGTGCCAAAGAATGCTCCAACTACCGCACAATTGCGCTCATTTCACACGCTAGCAAGGTTATGCTTAAAATTCTACAAGGCAGGCTTAGGCAGTATGTGGACCGAGAACTCCCAGAAGTGCAAGCTGGATTTCGAAAGGGCAGAGGAACCAGAGACCAAATAGCAAACATGCGCTGGATTATGGAGAAAGCTAGAGAGTTCCAGAAAAACGTCTACTTCTGCTTCATTGACTATGCAAAAGCCTTTGACTGTGTCGACCACAGCAAACTATGGCAAGTTCTTAAAGAAATGGGAGTGCCTGATCACCTCATCTGTCTCCTGAGAAATCTCTATGTGGGACAAGAAGCTACAGTTAGAACTGGATATGGAACAACTGATTGGTTCAAAATTGGGAAAGGAGTACGACAAGGTTGTATATTGTCTCCCTGCTTATTTAACTTATATGCAGAATTCATCATGCGAAAGGCTGGACTAGATGAATCCCAAGCAGGAATTAAGATTGCCGGAAGAAATATCAACAACCTCAGATATGCAGATGACACAACCTTGATGGCAGAAAGCGAGGAGGAATTAAAGAACCTTTTAATGAGGGTGAAAGAGGAGAGCGCAAAATATGGTCTGAAGCTCAACATCAAAAAAACCAAGATCATGGCCACTGGTCCCATCACCTCCTGGCAAATAGAAGGGGAAGAAATGGAGGCAGTGAGAGATTTTACTTTCTTGGGCTCCTTGATCACTGCAGATGGTGACAGCAGTCACGAAATTAAAAGACGCCTGCTTCTTGGGAGAAAAGCAATGACAAACCTAGACAGCATCTTAAAAAGCAGAGACATCACCTTGCCGACAAAGGTCCGTATAGTTAAAGCTATGGTTTTCCCAGTAGTGATGTATGGAAGTGAGAGCTGGACCATAAAGAAGGCTGATCGCCGAAGAATTGATGCTTTTGAATTATGGTGCTGGAGGAGACTCTTGAGAGTCCCATGGACTGCTAGAAGATCAAACCTATCCATTCTTAAGGAAATCAGCCCTGAGTGCTCCCTGGAAGGACAGATCGTGAAGCTGAGGCTCCAATACTTTGGCCACCTCATGAGAAGAGAAGAATCCTTGGAAAAGACCCTGATGTTGGGAAAGATTGAGGGCACTAGGAGAAGGGGACGACAGAGGACAAGATGGTTGGACAGTGTTCTCGAAGCTACGAACATGAGTTTGACCAAACTACGGGAGGCAGTGGAAGACAGGAGTGCCTGGCGTGCTATGGTCCATGGGGTCACGAAGAGTCGGACACGACTAAACGACTAAACAACAACAACAACAATAAGGAGTCCAGTGGACAATATTAGAAAACCTGGAAACTGATGGTGATCTTATAAATGCAAAAGTAAAAAATGAAAAAAATGAAGCCACCAGGCAGTTAACAACCTATGAGAAAATAATAGTGGGAGAAAACATAGTGGTGTAATGTCTAATTTCATCCATGCACAAAACTGTTACAGAGGTACAATTTTGCACACAGCAAAATTTAAGAAGTTGGTGGGTGGTAAATTGGAATTTAGACATAGAGGAAGAAGAGTGAAACAAATTGTGGACGAAAGCGCCATGCAAATCCCTATCAGCAATGACAAGTGAAAGAGCTCTCAATATTGTAGTTAAACTACAACACCTACGGTACCAGCCCCAAGCAGCATGGCCGGTCCCCCACAGCTGGAAGGCCACAGGTGTCCTAGCAGCAGCTGTCATAACAGTTGCCTCAAATTAGAGCCTCTCTTGTTATGCAGCCTGAGGCTGGGATTGCAGCTATTATTTGGTACAATTCCTGGACCCAATTCCAGGCAATTCAATTAACACATACACTGTGACCCTGGATGACCCATTCCACAATGTTTGGTAAGTCCCACTAACCCTAGAGGCTTTTGGGGATGGGATATAGGGCTGTAGGATGGAAAGGATAAATCCATTGTACTGAGGCGCCTTGTGCTTATGCGGTGGTAGATTCAACCTGTTATTTACATCAGTAATATTTCTTTCTGTATTTTTTCAAGGGTTTACCTTTTCTGTTTTATCAATCTGGTTAATATTATTTCCCACAAACAGTGGGGTATACTCCATAATAATATTGTAATGTAAAATATAGTTGCATATATGTCAGGCGCATATCAAAGAGGCTGTAATGCTCATGCAGGCCAGGCTAAGCTTCTGTGTTTTTCTCTCAAGAGTACAAAGGCCAAATGATGGATGATAATAACTACACTTTGTTGGAACATGTTTGTTTGTACTAAGCAAGTAATTTTCCAGAAGGGTTGCTGCAAGTGAAATCTAAACTTACTTTCCCCTAGATCCTGGGAATTTATCAGGCAAAATGTAAGAAAGAAAGGTTCCTTATTAGTGACGTTGCCAAGCCTTGAGAAATCTCTTTCGGAGCTTCAAGTAAGTATTTATTTTTCAAACTTTTCTGCAGTCAGTCTTTCCTTTTTTTGGAAAAAGCTTTTTTGAGATCTGCAACAGAAGCTCTCCTTGTGTGTCCACCTCCTAGCTTACATAGCTGCCAAGTTTTCCCTTTTCTTGCGAGGAAGCCCATTCAGCATAATGGAATTTCCCTTTAAAAAAGGGATAACTTGGCAGCTATGCCTAGCTTAGTGAGGTTGGTGGTGAGAGAGAGGACCATGGAGGTCCCATGGAGGTCCCATGGCTTCCTGCCAGTAGGTCTCGTATTTGATGCTTTGGGAAGATCTGGGCAGACTGCCTGTTTCTCCCCTCAGGTCCCTAACAAATATACCTGTGAGAAAGAAGGACTGGTGTGGGGGGAAGCAACATGTGTCAATGGCAGAATGAAAATATGATTTTGATCAGCTCACTGAGGGCCACAGTACAATCATTTACAAGGATATAGTTGAGAGAGATAGCAAGGTGTGAATACTACCAATATTGCAGTCCCAAATCCGTCACAAGATATTTAAAAAACTTATGTAACTTGCAGACCTTACCTATGTTAGTCCTACAGCAGAAGAAGTTTTTATTTTGATAACCTTTTATCACCTGTCTTCATCAGTAGTCAAGAAGATGCACTGGAAAGCAGGTGCAAATATGAAATTTTAATTTCTTTTCAGGTGGACATTCAGCTCAGCCAATGGGTGGAAACTCTGCCATTGGACTACGATGTGTTTTTCGAAGAAGTTGCTGATAGAGAAGCACTTGAACAAATTCACTTGTACAGAATTCTCTAATACAAATGTGTACTGATATCGAAATTGCATTGAATTGCAGTTCTACAGTTCTTTTTTTCAAGAATTCTTATTTTTATTCATAATGCAAACACATAAACAATGAGCAATAAGAATAACCCAAACAGAGAGGCATACAAAAGCTCAAATAAAGTTCTTATTTTGATATACTGTATCCATTTTTGTCAATTGAATGAGTCCTTCCATAAAGAGCCATGAGTTGTTGGTGGGGCTGGAGTTGAGTGCGAGGAGGGCACAAATGATATAAAGCTGGACATCCGGTCTACTGCCATTGCTGACCGGCGGGAGAATCTCGAACTCCGAGATTCTCTAGCGCTGTGAAGGAGGGGGGAGCCGCGGGAGCGCCGCGGACCCCCGAAAGAGCTCCAGATCGAGCGTTCTGGAGATGTGGGGACTCAGCAGCACCTTTTTCTGTCTCCTCCGCTCCCCGGTAATCCCTATTAAGGGAGCCGAGAGCAAGCGTGGATACATGGTGCCTTGAGTTAATCTGCTACCCTCGCAACGTGAAGCTCCAAGCCAGCAGCCTGTGGAGCGGTGGATTTTTCCAGATTCAAAGGATTTGAAAACATTGAACACCGTGAGTAAAGGAAAAGGCTTTAAAAAAATTTAATTGAAAAGATTTGGACACGGGAGGAGATTTAAAAAGGAAGTTGATTTTCCCCCATTGAGCGAATTGAGATGCAGTTAACTTGCCCGAAGCTGGGAAGCTGACAATAAGTTTTTAATTACCAAAAATCAGACTTAAAACTTTCCCCCTAAGGCAGGGTAAAGGGGAGAAAGGTTGAACTTCACAAAATCCCTGTAAAGGTTCTTTAATTTGGTCTGGGGAAAGTACCCCTGGAAGCTAGAGTCAGGTCCCTGGAGGGATAAGCGAGCCGCCATTATGACATCACAATAGGATGGAATTTGTTTATCTCTTTGAGGCTGAAAACTGTCAACAGAGCTTCCTGACAGTAAGAGCTGTTTGACAGTGGAATTTGCTGCCAAGGAGTGAGGTGGAGTCTCCTTCTTTGGAGGTATTTAAGCAGAGGCTTGACAGCCATCTGTCAGGAATGCTTTGATGGTGTTTCCTGCTTGGCAGGGGGTTGGACTGGATGGCCCTTGTGGTCTCTTCCAACTCTATGATTCTATGATTTGGTCAGTTTGGGAGTCAAAATGGTTTTAGGACTGTGCTGCTCTAGACATGTGGTTTATATTTTTATGTACGTGTTTGCTTGGTACATTTATGAACATTTATTATTATTATTATTATTATTATTATTATTATTATTATATATTAGACCTAATTTTTTTATTTACACTAGCTTCTCATCTTTAAAACCAGAACTGAAGACAGTTGTTTTAATCGAAAGGTTGGAAGCCTTATACCACAAACAGATCATTCAGATGATGATCTCACTTTTCTGTGCCCATGTTTCATGCATACATGCCTGCTTTTTCAGTCAGTTTATTCTGCTGATTGCCATCCGCACCAGTGGGCAGATCAAATGTTAGCAGCCTTGAGTCACAATTGGCAAAATTTAGGCTTTGGGGGGAGGATGCAATATCAATTTACGTTTAGTTTTATAAATAAAATACTTCCTATTTTTACTTCCTAAAATTTATATACTGCTTGATTGTAAAAAAAAAAAAACACAACTGAAAGCAAGTGGGGAGAAGAATCCCCCTCAAATACAAAGGTCTTGAGCAAGTGCAATAATTACCTAACTAGAACTTGCATAAAAACGATAGAGACCTTCTCTGTGTTCTCCCACATGTACTGTGTGATGTTGACAAAACAGCTCCCTTAGCTAAATTGTTAAAATTCGATTGTGCCATCCACATGTAGAAACTGATGGCTCCCTTGTGTTTTTTGGACTGCCAAAAATAAAACTTCCATACCACAGATGTATAACAGGTTATTTTTAGTCATTACACAGTAAAAGGAAATTGGATAAAAATGTTTTTTAAAAAACATGGCTTTGGATTTTGATATCTACAGTGTTGTGAGCACACTGCAAAAACTTGTGTGTGTGAACAGCTCTAATTCCAAAATAAACTCCCATCTGGAAGCATCCTGATTTTTCCCTTTGAGTCTGATTTTCATGTGACAGTTGGGTGTAGGTTGATTATTGAACTACACTTAAAAGGTGTGGGGAATGTAGGAAGCATGCAAGAACAGGCAAGTGTACATAATCTACACGTGGAAAAAGTAATAAAACATTGGATATTGGCAGAGCTTTCTGAATAGATGGAGGAGACTTTCAGTTTATTCTTCCCATTTTTTATATTCTTAAATGGCTAAGTAAATGCTGTTTTTCTTTTGAATGAGAAGAAGCGACAAAATATATCTTGTAGCTCAGGTATAAGAAGGTGATTGAAACAGTGTTCACATGGATGAAAGATATCCGGACACTTCTTATTAAAGATGAGGCCAAAAGCACAGGCCCAAGTTTACATTATCACAGCCAAGGGCTCTCCCCTGTTGCCCGGGTATCTGTGTGAAGATCCTGCCACAATTTAAGGTGGAGTTCCCTGAAGCAGAGAACTTTCACAACATTGCTTGAGAAACTAGAAACATGAGCCACATCTGCCTTACTCCATAACTGCTTTTAACTAAAGAAGAAGACAGTAACAGATCAATCCCAGCACATATAGTTTAGCGCTTGTACATAACCCAAGCTGTGTTCTTGATTAATGGCTAATAATAATGATAATATTTTGTGCATTACTTGATATCTATTAATTTAATAACCAACAACAAAGACATTGCATTAATCTACTAAGAATCATACTGCAACTTGATTATTTTACTAATCCCTAAAACACAGACATATGTGATTAGGAATTTGTGGGGGCTAGCTCAACACGTATTTCTTGTATTTATTATAATCCTACCACTAGATGGGGACACGGGTGGCACTGTGGGTTAAACCACGGAGTCTAGGGCTTGCCGATCAGAAGGTCTGCGGTTTGAATCCCCTTGAAGGGGTGAGCTCCCGTTGCACAGTCCCTGCTCCTGCCAACCTAGCAATTTAAAAGCATGTCAAAGTGCAAGTAGATAAATAGGTGCCACTACGGCGGGAAGGTAAAGGGCGTTTCTGTGTGCTGCTCTGGTTCGCCAGAAGCGGCTTTGTCATGCTGGCCACATGACCCGGAAGCTGTACGCCAGCTCCCTCGGCCAATAAAGCGAGATGAGCGCTGCAACCCCAGAGTCATCTGCGACTGGACCTAATGGTCAGGTGTCCCTTTACCTTTACCACTAGATGGCATTCAAAACATTAAGGTCCACATTTTCGGAAGCAGCTGCTAGCCTTTGGCTTTAAATGTCATTTGTGGAAGTGGCCTCAAGCTTTCTTTGAGCCTCTAATAAGATGTGGTGCAGCCATCAAGAAATGAATATTGGACTTGACAAGTTTCTTTTTGTTGTGTATTAAAGTAATAGCTCAGCCAAGTATGTATTGTAACATAGAGTTTATTGTATTGTATTACAGAGTTTATTTGAATGTACAAGTTCCAGCGGGAACGTCTATCATTTGCTGGTTCAGGGTGCAGGATTTGGATCCTTTGCCGGATTGGTTTTCGCAGGAGGGAACCCGTGCCATTGGTTCCCGCCAAAATGTATCTTTTCCCTGCTAGTCCTCTGTTATTATATAAGCCCCAGTTTTCCCCATTCTTGTGTTCTGGCTCTTACCTGTTCTTTGAAGTAAAGAGATGCTGTGTGACCAGATCCTTGCCTCCCACTTCTTATCTGCACCGGGCTGAACTCACTGAATACTCACTACACAACACTTTTCTAGCCACTTATGGAGGAAAAGTGGCCTTCTCTACCCCACCTAGATTTTAAAAAAAATGCTTCAGCCCAATGCTTAAAAATATTTTTTTATATTATATGGAGGGTGTTGAGATAAGCGACTACCAAAAAAAAAAAGGAAAGGAAAGGAAAGGAAACAGCTAGGATATAAGGGAAGAACTACAGTGCTAAGAGACACTGCTCCACTGAAACTCATTTGTTGAAAATATGAAATTACATGAAGTGAATACAGTACAGATGAACCAGAGGCAACCTAAGAACATAGCGGTCAATCTAATTCTCGTTTCTTGTTCAGTGAGGGATGTCTTGATCCTTTTTATGTAGGGTGTGTGTGTGTGTTTGTGTGTGTAATGGCTTTTTGTGAGGTAAATACAACCTGGGAAGAAGGTATCTGTGTAGGACAACTTCTCCCATATGAAGCTGCCTAGCACTGCAGGAGAAGATCAGTCTACATCCCAATTCCAAAGAAGGGCAGTGCCAAAGAATGCTCCAACTACCGCACAATTGCGCTCATTTCACACGCTAGCAAGGTTATGCTTAAAATTCTACAAGGCAGGCTTAGGCAGTATGTGGACCGAGAACTCCCAGAAGTGCAAGCTGGATTTCGAAAGGGCAGAGGAACCAGAGACCAAATAGCAAACATGCGCTGGATTATGGAGAAAGCTAGAGAGTTCCAGAAAAACGTCTACTTCTGCTTCATTGACTATGCAAAAGCCTTTGACTGTGTCGACCACAGCAAACTATGGCAAGTTCTTAAAGAAATGGGAGTGCCTGATCACCTCATCTGTCTCCTGAGAAATCTCTATGTGGGACAAGAAGCTACAGTTAGAACTGGATATGGAACAACTGATTGGTTCAAAATTGGGAAAGGAGTACGACAAGGTTGTATATTGTCTCCCTGCTTATTTAACTTATATGCAGAATTCATCATGCGAAAGGCTGGACTAGATGAATCCCAAGCCGGAATTAAGATTGCCGGAAGAAATATCAACAACCTCAGATATGCAGATGACACAACCTTGATGGCAGAAAGCGAGGAGGAATTAAAGAACCTTTTAATGAGGGTGAAAGAGGAGAGCGCAAAATGTGGTCTGAAGCTCAACATCAAAAAAACCAAGATCATGGCCACTGGTCCCATCACCTCCTGGCAAATAGAAGGGGAAGAAATGGAGGCAGTGAGAGATTTTACTTTCTTGGGCTCCTTGATCACTGCAGATGGTGACAGCAGTCACGAAATTAAAAGACGCCTGCTTCTTGGGAGAAAAGCAATGACAAACCTAGACAGCATCTTAAAAAGCAGAGACATCACTTTGCCGACAAAGGTCCGTATAGTTAAAGCTATGGTTTTCCCAGTAGTGATGTATGGAAGTGAGAGCTGGACCATAAAGAAGGCTGATCGTCGAAGAATTGATGCTTTTGAATTATGGTGCTGGAGGAGACTCTTGAGAGTCCCATGGACTGCTAGAAGATCAAACCTATCCATTCTTAAGGAAATCAGCCCTGAGTGCTCCCTGGAAGGACAGATCGTGAAGCTGAGGCTCCAATACTTTGGCCACCTCATGAGAAGAGAAGAATCCTTGGAAAAGACCCTGATGTTGGGAAAGATTGAGGGCACTAGGAGAAGGGGACGACAGAGGACAAGATGGTTGGACAGTGTTCTCGAAGCTACGAACATGAGTTTGACCAAACTGCGGGAGGCAGTGCAAGACAGGAGTGCCTGGCGTGCTATGGTCCATGGGGTCACGAAGAGTCGGACATGACTAAACGACTAAACAACAACAAGCACTGCAGCCACCTTTTGAAATGAGGTGTAGTGACATGAAAGGGGCTTTTTAGTAGCAGCATCTCTTGAACTCGCTTTACCCATCTTTTTAATGGTTTTTAGTGGATTTGTTGACCCCTTTAAACTCCTGGGCCAGCTCTTTTAAGTACAGTGTAGTTTAAGCTTATTCTATTAGCAATATCTGCCCTGGCTATGGCGAAACCATTTTACTTCTCTAACAGGCTTTTTGTTCCCTTCCAAAACTGAGCATAGACAAGGGAGACTGACAATCTTCTTTGGCAATCACTCATAGCAGGGTAAGATTGTTTTCCATGAACACTATTTTAACAGTGTGTCCGTTACTGTGGAGGCCAATTCTGGATATATCTTTGAAAAATCCATATGCTACCACCACTGTTAGCCCTCAAGGAGGTTTAATAACACTATTTATTACAACAAGAATAGTGGCAAAAAGAGGAAAAGCAACATAAATCATTAAAACTATACAGAGCTAAAAGATTATAATGTAATCATGTAACAAATGTGCCAGAGGAACAGATTACCATAAATTAGGAGCAACCACAGGAAAGGGTTTCATCTTTAATCTCACCTCTAAAAGCAAAGGCATTTTAGCAAAAGAGCTTAACACAAGGACAGGTTCAAATTCAAACTGGTGTTGGAGACTATTGCTAACTGCTCTACTCATTCACACTTAAGAAGGTTTAACTATTGTTATGAGTTTGGTTGAACTGATTAGAATGAATAGGCTTATCTCTATGGTTTTGCCTGACATCCCTCATGGATTAGCAGAAACTTGACAAAAAGGTGAACTGTCCCCTGAGGCATTGAAACTTCTACCTTTTGGAAAGTGATATCCTCAAGGACAGCACAAAACTTTTTGCCCGAAGCAGAGCACCAGAAGGCACCACAAATCTGCACCCACACCCCTAGTCATGGTTAATGGTTCCCAAAGGCTGTTCAAGTTATTTTGGCACCTGAGGCAGAAAGTTCAAAAGTGCCTTTCACCCTCCCAGCAATAAGAATACAGTAATAAATGAGGTAACCAACAATTGACTGACTTTTAAATGACTCCCACAGCCAGCAACCTTAAATAGTCACTCTCTCTATCAGGGTAAGATCAACCCTGATTGTCCCCCGGTTTGTAAGAGAGACAGAAAAATATATTTTGCTGTTAGAATTTGAACACAGAGGCAGTCTGAAGCTGGAGTTGGGTAAAACTAGCATTCAACCCCCCCCCGGGGGGGGGGTCCACTTAGTTGCTGGGAATACTTCCCAGTTTCCTTTGGGTTTCTACTGTACCTTGCTATGAGTTTCTTAGCAGAAGCAGTTGACCACAGGAGCTCTAGCTTAGTCACCTGTGTACTGCTTTTGCCACTATGGTTGGAAGCTGTCAAAGTGAACGATACCTGCCAGAGATGTGGGCTAAGATTTTATTATGCCTTGTGTGATTTCTTAAATGCTGTGTACGCCTCCCATAGTTTTGTCTCTGTAGTAGATCTCAGATGTTTTGCAATTACAGTACAGCATTAGCTGAGGAACCTTTCTGAGCCTGAGGAGCCACACTCCCTTCAAGACAGCCTTCTGAGGGTCATCTGCTAGTGGTATGTTGGGTCAGAGGCAGAAGTTAGTGATGTAAATTTTAACTTTGGACAGCCAGCTAGTTTTTGCATACACTCACACACCCCACTTTACCCACCATTCAGAGAAGGGAGAGGCATTGCTGGACTTAAAGGAAGCAGTCTAGAAAGACAGAAATACTTGGGTTGCAAAGTAGGGCCTATGAAGAAAAAGCCCTGTAGAGACTTTTGTGAACCACACAGAGACCTCCAAGCCAAGGAGGTGGTAACTATACAACCTTTAGAAGACAGCTGAAGACAGCCCTGTATAGGGAATTTTTAAAACATTTACCCTGTAATGATGTTTTTATATATGTTGGAACCTGCCCAGAGTGGCTGGGGCAACCCAGTAAGATGTGTGGGGTATAAATAGTAAAATTATCCTTATGGAATGGGACGTCCTTATTTTCATCAGAGAAATGTTGGAGGGTATGCACATAGAGATGAAAGCTGCATTTTGGACCTGAGCCTGAAGCCCAACTCTCTACCATCCTAGCTTCCAGCAGACAGTCCACCCAGCATATCTACAAATTCACCTGATGGGCCTTTCGTCAGGTACTAGGCACGTAGAAGGTGGAAACCGGCTCTTCTATATCATTGCAGCTGACTGGAGTTTCGGGGGGGCTTCTTTATCATTCAGGAGATACTGCATGTGATGCTGGCATGTTATACATGTGTTGTATAATGGGGGGTTCAATGGCTGAGATGGTCTAAAGTAGTATACAGTACAGCATACACATCTCCTTTCCCCTTGCTAACAATCTTTAAGAGTGCCAGTGGGTGGATGGCAGTACAAGAGCCTTCATGTACTTTTACTGTTGGCCTTAATACAGAACCAGAAAGAGGAGTTGAAAAAGCAAAATAATATACTAGAGCAGGATAGCCAAAATGGTCTCGAGGTTAATGGACTACAATTCCCATCATCTCTAGCCATTGGCCACATTGGCTGGGGTTGAGTGATGGTGGAGGCCAATAGCATCTGCAAGTCAGCTGGTTGGCTATCCCTCACAAAAAGAAAAGTACAGGACTTGCTTGCCATTGTTTCCTGCCATGTCTAGATTTGTGTCCCTCTTCCCTAGTGTGCCCCCTACTCCCAGCAGCCATGAGCCACATGATCAGGATTATTATATGCATCAGTGACAGATTGCAATATCTCTTCAACTGAAGGATAGGTTATGGAGCTTTCTCAGGGGCAACTGCAACCTACCTATTTGCCTGGACGTATATTGCAACTCATCTTAAGCAAGCAGGCCAGTGACAATCACACTTCTGCTAATTAAAGGTAGGTAGCTGATGAAGTGTGCATGCACACGAAAGCTCCTACCAAAATAAAAACTTAGTTGGTCTTTAAGGTGCTACTGAAGGAATTTTTTTATTTTGCATATTTGAAGTTGACCTGTGTATATTTAGGAACCCAGCTGTGTTAGTGTGTTGCAGAAAACATAATAAAACTGTTCCGTATTTTAGCAAATTTATTGCTATGTAAGCCTTTATGGGCCAGAACTCACTTCATCAGCTACATGAAGTGGTCTCCATAGTGAAAAACCATAAGGCCTCTCAGCAGTAGGTAAAATGAATACAAGATCCAATCAACATGGGTGTGGCCCACTGTTAGATTGCATTAAGTGTTATAATTGTGCTCCTACCAAGAGCCCATTTACTTTGAATCCATTTTAATGGAACAGACAAAAGTTAAATACTTGGGTTTTAAACCGTTTAAATGTTAACACTGGAATTGGCTGCACTATTGTACCAAGTAAAAAAAAATATTTAATGGACCATCAGACTAGCCTTTAAGAAAAATTCCATTGAATAAGCCTGATAATTTGTTTAGTTGTTCCATTTATTTACCACCTTTTCTCCCAAGGAGCTCAGTGTGGTGTACATGGTTCCCCTCCTCCCCATTTCAGTACCTCTCTCACCAGTCTTAAAACATGGGTTGGTAGTTATTGGGAAGACACTCCTTTAGGTATTTGGGCTCAAGAGTCACACAAGGCTTTGTACATCTGTACACCATTAATTGGGCCTGGCAGCTAACAGGCCAGTGCTGAGTTTTAAGTATCATTGTAAGGTGGTCTCATCTTGTTGCTCCACACCAGCAGTTACAATTTGTTTTTAAATGGTTGCATTTACATGACAAATGGTTAAACAGCTTTAGGTACCTCAGTTGGTATGGATTACTTTTAATTGTTCAATTAGCTTTATGTATAAGAGGACATTCTTTTAAGATATGTGTGTTTTAAAACCAGAACTCTTATCTTATGAACAAGAACTTTGGAAATACAATGTGTATGTATTACTGCTTCCCTATTTTAACTCTTTTTCACATGTGAATAAGGGACTTGGGGTTGATCCTGCATGCAGTATAGTTCTCATCCAAGTACTGTCTTACATTATTTCTTCATTTAATTCAGTTGTAGTGTTTCTGTGGAAAATCCAGTAAGTCACACCCACCTACCCAAAATGGTAAAACTGGATTGAACAGGCAGGGGGGAGACACAGGGTGCTGTTTTGATAAGTACACTGTAAAAAAACTTTCATTCAGGAGCAGCATCAAGTTCACAATAAACTGTGTGCAAGCACTATAAGAAATATATGTGTTATGGGCTTGTTAAAGTAACCTTTGTGAACATGGCTTGGGATAGGAGAGCATTTACTGTGGATTTGAATATGAAACAATTGCCATGGACTAATCTGTGTATATGTAGCTAGTTGATGAATCCTCACAACACTGAAAAAAAAGTCCAACATCAGTGCTCAAAATAGGCTTGCCATATTTTACAAAGTGGAACACCCGGACACAAAAGTTGCTATGCTTTCTCTTTTTTTAGCAGTTAATGAACATTTTTTTGTGGGTGTGTCAAAGTTCTTGAACTTTTTGTTTGTTTTGCCCAGTTGTTTTTTTTTACAAGATCTACAAAAATGGGCTGTCATACGTCTGGATTTTCCTTGACATTTCTGCAGACGTTGTTTATGAGGGCTGAATACCGGGTATGTCCAGACGTATAGCATCCCTAAAAATAGTGACCTGTGACCCAGGTTAAGGACCTGACCTTGCTTGAGGTTGTTCCCTAAATTGTTAGAAATTTGTTTTAACCATGAACAGAAACAACTGTATGTACATTCTTTATCAGATACTGTACTTGATTTTCTTATTGGAATGCAATGATCACGTTTCATTTTAGCTTCCAAGTATCTTTTACTAGGAAACCAACAAACCTTATCCAACCTGCTCCCTGGGTACCAGGGTTAACGACGGGTCCTAATGACCAGGCTAGGCCTCTAAGAGCCTCGACACACGCCACTGAGCTTTGGGGCTGCTAATTCAAAAATGGAGGATGAGCGCCTCAACCATTAATTAATAATGTAGCTCTCTGTCTTCCTGCGTGTCACAAGCTGGAAAGGCGGTGATCGGCCAATAAAGATGTAGGGGAAAGAAGTCGAAAGCTCCTCCCAACAGCTCTTCCTCATTGAGAGCTGAAGTAGTAGATCAAAAACTTCCGAGGAGCGGGGTTGGTGGGGGGCAGAAATAAAAGAGGGGAGACTCATCAGATACCAGCCGGGTGGAAGGGGCAATCGAGTTACTAACCAGGTAGGAGGAGACGGTACAGCCTTTACCTCTGTCTCAGGAGGGTCAATTTGCCTTATAGACCTTTCCGGGAAGACAGGGGAGGGGGGGGGGAGGCACTCTCGTGTACATCCTGACAGCAGGAAGGGAAGGCTCATCTAACAGCCTCTCAGCTGGAGGGGATCCCTCATTAAACACTGTGTGAGAAAGAGAGAGGAGCGGGGAGGGGGGGGGCGGAGAGAGTCCCGACAGAAGCTGGCCGGAAAAGCAGATAAGCGATCAAAAAGACTTGCCCTCCTTCCCTTCTCTTCCCTGTTTGCTTAGCATTTTGGAGAGAGAGAGCGGAAGGAGGTGCGCGGAACAGCGCGCCGGGCCGGTTAGAGGGCGACCCCCGTGGGCGGAGCGGGGGGGGGAGGCGGTGAGTCCGAGGGAGGCCTTAGACACCGGGGGAGGGGAATCCCCGGGTCGGTCGAGCACGTTGTGTGGCGGAGGAAGGGGGGAGTTAGTAGTAGCAGGAGGAGGGAGTAGTCGTTGCCGCCGCCGCCGCCGCCTGCTGTTCGGCGTCATGGCCCCATTGTGAGGCGGCCTAGGGGAGGGGGGGGGAGAGAGAGAGAAGCGGGGGAGGAAAGGAAGGATCCGCTCTCGCTCTCTCCCTTGCGCACACAGAGCTCGTTCAGTCCCGGGCGAGGAAGCGGCGTGTCAGGCGCACGCACACAAAAGGAACCGTCTTCGGACTGCTGCTACTGCTGCCGCCGCTTCTCGTCGCCTCGATCTGACGCTCTCCTTTCTCCCCCCCCCCCCGCTACTCCTCATATACCCCACTTAGAAACGGGACCCGGGCGATGCCACTGTTACACCGAAAGCCCTTCGTGAGGGAGAAGCCCCCAGCTGACCTTCGGCCGGACGAGCACGTCTTCTACTGCAAGGTCACCAACGAGATTTTCAGGAACTACGAGTAAGTCTCTCTCCGCCCCCCCGCCCCCCCAATTTCCTCGTGGGCTCTGGCGGGCTGATTTGAACAGGAAAGCGCGGCGGAGGCGGCGGGAAATGGCTGACACCTGGCCTGGGGGGGAAAGAGGGTGGGGAGGGAATCCCCCTCCGAAAGGTCGGGGAAACCCCCTGACCGCCCCTCTTCCTCGGGCGAGGGGAGGAGGGGGCGTCGAGCCAAGTCCTGCCCGCTGTCCTTCAGCGCGCGCTCTTGTGTCTCCGCTCAGGACGGGGGGGGGGGGAAGAGAGGAGGAAACAAAGTTTGTGGCTAGCGGGGGGGGGCGGCGGGTCTGGTCCCCCCGCGCCGCTCCTGTCCCTCTGGTATCCCGAGACACACACACCCTCCCGCCGCATGTCAAAGCGGCTTCCACTAGGCCTTTCGCAAGGTGCTCGCATTTGCCTCCGGTTTGTGGAAGCGACTTGGCGCGTTTGACCAAATCCGAGCGCGGAAACCGCCACACAGAATCAACGGCCGGCCGGCCGCGTTGTATAGACGCCGCTTTGGGGTGGGCGCGAAGGGGAGCCCCGCGCGCGCACTATTGTTTTCCCAGCAGCTGGCAGGACGGGGAATAAACGCGCCGCCTACTGAGGCTGCCTCCTCCCGCTCCCAAATGCGCCTCGGTTGGGTTTGAGTTCAAAACATGGACAGCCCCTCCTGCCGTCTCCTTTCATAGTGCAACTGAGTCGGGTTTTTATCTGTTAAAGGCGCCCGACCCCCCTCAAACCTCTTTTGAAACCTCCCCCCTTCGCCCTCTTTTCGACACACTAGGCGTTTTAGTACCCTAAACTTCCACCCGTGCGAGTAGTTCTCGTCGGCACCTGTTTCTTAAGCTCCAATGGGGTGATAATTCTATTTCCGTGGTATCTGTCATGGTTCTTCTAACGCTGGCAAGTACAATAGTTGAGCGTATTCAAGGGAAAGTGATGACGCATTTGAATGTACTGGTTTAGCTAAAGCTGTGTATCAGTATTGTGCTTTATTGCCATGCATTAAGAGTTCCATTGATTTTGTGGCTTTGGCTTTTTCGGTTTTAAAAATGAAAGAGGAGGACAGTGGTCCACAAGGTATTCTCTCTAATGGCAGGCTATCAATTAATTAGCTAAAAGTACTAGTCTAGTTACTTAGTTAATGAAATAAAGCTCAGTTCAACAGCACTACTTTTGGGTGAGATTTTAATGAAATAGTTTCTTATTTCCCAGTTTAGAGGAGCCTTCAGTTTCTATAATAGGTTTTCACAGGACTGTTTTCCCACAAGACGATGTGAATAGTAATTGCATGTAGTATTCAATTAGCTTAAATTTAAAATATATTTATAAACTTCATCAGTTTATCCTTAAGTATTGGCATACGTATGAAGAGAATATGTGAACTTTACATATTAAATGTAATATTAGGGAGGAGAAAAAGTTCTTCAGGACAAAAGTGTTCATCCAGAACTCTGACAGCTAAGAAGTTGGAATATGTTTTTTCATCCTTCCCCTTTGTTCACAACACTAGCCAAGGTTGAGCACTTGGAAGTCCAAAAAGGTTTAGCTGGAGAGGTGAGCTATGCACAATTCTTCTACTGACATCAATAGGGTATAAAAGTTATCAGTGTTGTCCCAGGAACTGACAAGGGTATGTGCAGAGTACCTTTCACTCACCATTGAGAAACCATTGCTAGACCCCCATCTGCTGGAGATGTGAGAAGGGATTTGGGGGCAAGAAATTGCCTATCAAATTCTTCCATTTAGAAATATAGCAAGAGAAGAAATCTTACATTTTAAGAATTGGACTGATTTTAGGTATACTTAGATAAGGATATATAAGTTTGTAAAATACAGGATGTTCTTAATGTCTTCTTGTATTTAACAGTTTATCTCAGGCATCCCCAAACTTCGGCCCTCCAGATGTTTTGGACTACAATTCCCATCATCCCTGACCACTGGTCCTGTTAGCTAGGGATCATGGGAGTTGTAGGCCAAAACATCTGGAGGGCCACAGTTTGGGGATGCCTGGTTTATCTGGTAGTCAGAGGTAGCAAGTAATTCCATGTAGGCAAATGAGTGTTCTGACATGGGGGGGGGGAGGCAACTACTCATCTGTGTTAGCCACAGAGAATGGAAAGTCTCCTCCTCCATGAACAGTGTGGAACTGTTGTGGGCTGGCCGAGCAGTTTTTTTGTGCTTTTGTTTTTTACTAATAGGCTGCACTTAGAAAAGGGATCTTCCCTTTTCCACAGGCAATATATTGTTGTTGTCATTATTAATTGTACTTAATGCTTTTCTTAACAAAATGTATTCCAAAGCAATTTGCTAAATACGGTAGTATAAAGATTAAAACCAGTATAGAACCAAAAGAGAGTAAAAAACTAAAATTGCAGTTATGCATTTAAAAGACACATCCCCACACAATTGGGGATTGTGGTTTTGCTCCCATCAAACTACAACCTATCACCAAGGTTCATTCTTGGCTTATTGACTATGGTTTATTTGAGTAAAACATCCATAGGCCCTGGTTTGGATATACTACTTAACCCAGGGATCATGTTTTGTTATCTCTGGCTGCATGCTTGTGGAAAGAAGCAAAATCATCAGTTACCATTACATAAGAACTGGTCTTACGTTTCTCATTTATGAAATTTGTATGCATATATGTAGTGTTGCAATTATATGCTTGCAACAGCTCAATGAGGCGGAGATAAAGTGGCTACTCCAGATTAATCGGGGGTTTGGGCTAGGTATTTTGGGCTAAGTCCAACAGTGTCCATTACATGATGCTGGCTGTCAGGTTTGGAGAGACACCATGTTCTGTGGTACAAGGAAACCATGGGACATGCATGCTTGCCCAGGTTACTGTTTCTGTTACAGTGATTGTAAACCTGCATGAAACTCATTAGCTGGATGCTAGACTGATTCAATTTTTGCTTGTAGTGCTTTTTAAAGTTAAATATATGTATGTATATCTATCTATATATATATATCTATTATTGTAAGCTGTTTTGGACAGGTATATGCCTAAAAGCAGCCTAAAAAACTAGTTAATAGAAGTTGTAAGATTCAGTACTATTCACACAACAAATCCACAAATTCTGCTAAATTAAAGTTTCAGGAATTTTTATACTATAAAATACTTCTATAGCACCAGAATATTTGGCATTTTCTCCTCTCCTTATTCAGTTAAAAGAGAGTGGCAAAACTTTCATCTTAGAAGCATCAACTCTTTTTGCCACCTAAGAAGTTCATTGAACCCATAAAGTGCCATCTTTAGAAGTTGCCCAGCAGCAAATCATTAAAATCATAATCATATTATGACCAATTGAATCTTGGCTGCTTTGTTGACAGTCCCCTGGTTGAAAGTCTTGCAGCTGAATGCTAGTTCAGTTAATGGGAAGACAGCTGCCATCCAGAATTTAATCCTGGATGAGCATGCTGACCTGGCATATATTACAAAGACCTGGCTGTATGTAAATCTTTCCCAGCTTTTGTCTGCCAGTTTTTCCAAACAGTAGCAGGTGGCCTAGTGGGCTATAGTGATTCCATTCCCATACCCAGGTGCCTCATTCAACATTACAGTTTTCATTATTCATTTAATTACTGTATAGTTTTGAGCATGTGTTTTTATGGTGGGTGTTAAGGATAGGGATTCTGTTGGTGTATAGTCCTTACCATTGTTAAACAGTCTCCTTATTTAAGATAGCCAGGGAACTTAAGATTGCTGGGAACTTCAACATTCCCAGTTGCAAGTGGCTCATTATTTCATTGCTTCATGGCAATTGCGGGTCCATGCTAAGTGGGTTCTGATCATACTTACCTGTGTCTTTGATGGGGTTTACTCCCTTTGAAAAGAAAATGAAATGAGTGAAACTGATATAGAAGGAGACAAAATAAAATTGGTAACCTTAGGACGGTATCAATACAGTACAGTGGTACCTTGGTTTAAGTACACAGTTGGTCCCGGAAGTCTGTACTTAACCTGAAGCGTACTTAACCTGAAGCGAACTTTCCCATTGAACATAATGGAAAGTGGATTAATCTGTTCCAGACGATCTGCGGAGTACTTAAACTTTTCCAATTACATGTGATTTCACAGAATGTGTGATGACCTGGAATGCAACCCCTGTGCGAAGTGGGGGTTGCCTATACTTAAAAGTGTATTTGACATGTTCAGTTATTTTAACTTTCTTTGTTGCAGTGACTTTTTTGAACGAACCATTCTGTGTAATAGCCTTGTGTGGAGTTGTGCTGTTACCGGTAAACCTGGACTCACCTATCAAGAAGCACTAGAATCAGAAAAGAAAGCTCTACAAAATCTCCAGAACTTTCCAGAGCCACTTATTGTTCCAGTTCTATACTTAGTTACCCTCACTCAGCGCTCACGACTTCATGAAGTTTGTGATGACATCTTTGCTTATGTCAAGGACCGTTATTTTGTTGGTGAAATTGTTGCAGTACTTAGGAATAATGGTGAAAGGTAAGTACAGTATTTCTTATATTTGCCAGTTTTGAGATATATATTTATGACTCTTGTAAAAAGAAAACAAAATCTAGAGTTATCTTGTGAACAGCTTAATTTTAAGTAGCTTTGGCTGGTCACACAGCTAGAATCTGTGGTTAAATTTGTAGCTAGATCAGATTCTTCAACCCAGTTCCTCTTTTCCTTATTTGGAAGATTTTGACTGACAGATTAAGGGTTTCTGAGATACAAAGCATTATTTTGCATTGAACAATTTAATGGTTGTCTTCATTAGGTGACATGCTCACAAAAATGGAGGCTTACAATGTGTCAGGAAGCAAATGGGCCATTATTAAGACGAGATTAGACAACAATCATGTTATCCTTGTTTATTTGGGTCATCAACTGTAATAAAGGATAATCTTTTGCTAGTGTAGATACACAAACAACATAGAACCTTTTATTTTCCCACTTTCTTGTGTTTAATATCTAGTTTTCCAGTAAAATAACAGACATTCATTCTAAGATGTTTTCTTATCATTTGGATAAAACAAGAGGCTTTGTGATTAATGCTGAAAACCAAAACAGATAATTTAATATGACTGCTGTAATAGGACATTATCCATAGGGTAAATGTATTATTGTATACAACAGATGTACTCTCATACTCGCAATGTGCTGAAGACTCAAATGTGGAAATTCTCCCTACTCTTGCAGTGGGTTACATGTCGGAGTACTGTTCTTCATGCAGATAGTCTTGCCTTCATGCAAATAGTCTTTGCATAAGGAAAGTGAAAGCAAATTAAGACTTCCTTTTGCCTTTGTAGGGGTTTACAAAAGGCATGAGAAAATAAGACAACGTCTTATATTTATTTTTCCTATAAAGAAACACACACACTATGGCTTATTTTCAGGGGATGTCTTTTTTTCCCCCTCCTCTTGCCGCGGCCGGCATTGCTGCTGCGCCTATCACTATGTCTTATTTTTGGGGTATGGCTTATATTCCTTGAATGCTTAAAAATCCTGCTACGGCTTATTTTATGGCTACGTCTTACTTTCAGAGAAATGGTATATAGCACCACACAAACTTACACTAGCGCTTATGCAGTTGCAGAATAGCACTAGTGACTGCTTTTCTTCCCATGAAGACCTCTGGATGCATCCCATAATAAATTATGGAACTACAGTACATGGATATGTGATAAGAACATAGATAAAGTAAAGCTGATTTTAAGTTCATAGACTATCCAGGGGTTAGAAAGAATGAGCACATACTTTATATTTGACTGTGCTCTTGAAACATTATTCCCACTTTTTATCTGTTTGTTAGCATAAAATGATATTGGATTGCAAACTGCTTTTAGGTATATACTCCAGTAACTACATATTTTTGCACACAAAAAATTGTATGTTCTTATGTTTGCTTTGTTTCAGACTGCAGTGTAAGATTTTGGAAGTTAAAGCACCAGTGCATCAAAATGGAATGGCTAATGGCCACGTTAACAATTCAGACGGAGTCACTATCGTAATTAGTGATAGTGATGATTCAGACTTGGATACCAGTTCTGCACAAAATGGGTAAAAGATTAGTTTTATATTTGGAAAATATTGATAGTTTTAAAAGGTTACAAAAACTGGATTAGAATAGTTGCTTAATGTAAACCTCTATGCAGCCATTTTGGCTCTAGTGGAATGAAATTACAACATTCCAGAATCTGAGAGGTCACCTGAGTTATGTGCATTTGTTGGAGCAGCTCAGCATATAAGCCTGGAATACTGTGTCTCTGTGAAAATTAATATAATTAAATATTTTTCCTGTTGTTTAGGGCAACCATTTGGTGTGGTTTTTTTTAAAAAAACCAATTATTTTCAAACGCTTTATATGAAATTTATGTGAGATTATGCTTTGTACATTTTAATTACATTTGATTACATAATTAATTTCTTGTAGTTTGAAGGAGTTAATTCATTGAAATGGTGCACAGAAATGTTTCTGTTCAAAGGGAGGAAATTAATTGATATTTGTTTTTAGGAAGGAAAAAGCCATAACTGAACCCTCCATGTTCAAGTACAAAGTGAAGCCTATTAAGAAACAATTGTATGAATCTGTTACAGTGAAAGCATCTCAGATATGGTAAGCACTGATGGCTATGGTCCTACTGCCCTATATGCATATGAGGAGCAATGTTGAGTGGATAGCTCAAAAATTAATTGGTTGCCCCACAGATACTAAAATGTCTGACAGACAGAATGTGAATGGGTGAGTCTTTTCCCATAATAGTATTTCCATAGTGGAAAAGGCTTAACCCAGGCTTCCTCAACCTTGGCCCTCCAGATGTTTTGAGACTATAATTCCCATCATCCCTGACCACTGGTCCTGCTAGCTAGGGGTCATGGGAGTTGTAGGCCAAAAACATCTGGAGGGCCGAGGTTGAGAAAGCCTGGCTTTAACCTGTTCAGTGTCTTTCAACAACACAGCTGTTAAAGGCACAAAGACCCAAAGCCAACCCTAAACCAAAGCCTAGACTGCAATCCTTGAACTTACTCTCCCTGCACACGTACACGCTCACTGTACGCATACAGAGCACAGACACACATCTCTTCCTCTCCCTTTGCCCAAGTGCATCTCTCATAGGCCACACATATAAACACACACCTCTATCTTAAACACAGCACAGTATTTGATCCCCTGCTAAATTTGCCCCCTGACAAAGAAATGACCAGTCCATAATTTTAATGGTAGGTTTATTGTAGCTGTGAGAGACAGAATAACAACAAGAAAAATCCCAGAAACCCAGAAGACAAAAGTCAGAGATTGATCTGAATTATAATGAGTATTTGTGTGGGGTCAGCTGAGCAGCTTCAAGCGTCTGACTCACAAGGAGTTCCTCCCTAGAGCCTGAAGAGGACATCCCCTTTGAACTCCAGGGAAGGTTGCCTCACGAGCTGGAGGCATAGCAGGGTGCCCCCCATTTATACACATTTCACTTATGCTCGCAGGGGGCCAGAATGTAATGTCTGCCATTCAAAACAAAAACCTCCCTCCAAAACATTCCTATTCGACCCACCAAAAATAAAAAACACACACACAAGGACCACAAACCTGGTGTCTGCAGCTGCTGGGTTGGCAATCTCTGGCTTATAGTACTGTAAGAGCGCTTGGTTAATCTTGACTCTATTTCAGGAGTGACTTTGTATTTATATCACTTAATTAGAATTGTCAGGAACAGTAGTTCCTGAAAAAAAAATACTTGATAGAATAGTTTCCTCTTGAAAACTAAATTTAGGAACTATTTTAATGTGCTGGTTCAGTTGGGAATAATCTTTGATATTGATGTGTGTTCCTTTTTTTTGTCCTGTACCATAGCCGGAGGAAACATCTATTTTCTCGTGACAGACTAAAGCTCTTTTTGAAGCAGCACTGTGAATCGTATGATGGCATTGTTAAAATTAAGGTAATCAAACTAATTAAAGAAGCTGAAGCAAGACTGTACTTTGATCACATTATGGGCAGTGACATTAGTGTGCTACCCAGTTTAGTTCTTGTGTTATTGTGTGTGTGTGTGGTTTGATGCTACCATTAATTATTGCTTTGCTGTTCTTTAATATTGTGAACTACCTTGAAATTTTTCAAATCAAATAAGTATATAATTGCAGTTTGCACGAAATGGTAAAATATGGTTTGACTGTCGTCAGACCTACATATACTATACTGTCCTTTTCTGGCCCAGGTTTTAGATAAATGATAGCTTGCTGTCAGATAAGGCATGAGAGCACACTAGGAGTGCATGAGCCCAAGTATTGGATTCAGTCAGCTGTTTTTATATGAATCAGCCTCAAGGTGTTCAAGCACTACATTTCAGAGATGAGAAAAACTCATTTAGAAAAGTCTCTAGTGGTAGTAGCAAGTACTTATTTTATTTACTAGCCCAAACTTGTTTTCCAACTATTGTGCAATGCTACTACGGTTTTGCATAAAGTGGAAACTGATATGAGACAATGGTGGTGTATTTTTCATTGTAATATTGTGTTTGTGTTAAAAGGACACAGAAAAAGAAGATAATTCTCCACCCCAAATTCACTCATGATTAATTTATTTCAGTGATGTTTACTGAAGAGTGTTCTGTATACTACAGATACCTCATTCCTGTGGTGTGGATTAGGAAATAATGGCTAATGGTGTCTCTTTCTAAAACAGAAGCTTATTAGCCAGTGTGTACATGCAAGAACAGGCAGCCTTCTCAACAATCTTTCCCCATCTTTCTCTACAAGGCAATATCAGTTGCAAAATACAAGATAGCAGAACAGAATTTTTCCTACCTCTTTCCTGATGATCCACCCACTTTTGTCTTCAGTCCTTCAAACAGACGGCGAAGGAGACCTCCAAAGATGGCATCCGATGATCATGTAAGTAATGCAGTACTTGTTAATCTGCTTTTCAACAAGAAACAGCAGTGGATTGCATCCTACAGCAATTCAAAACTGCAAAGTACCTTGATATCTGTGTTTTTTCATATTTGCCATAGTTGTCTTAGTAAGTCAAAATTGTTCCACAGTTGGCCATATAATACTCTGAGAGATAATAATTTATATACCAAGGCCCTGAAAGCCCATGGGCACAGGTGGGACTTAAAACCTGCCCTCTCGTATGCAATGAAGCTGGATTAAACTGGTGTTTACATTTGGAATGATAGTAGTCAAAACTTGCTATTGCCACAAAATAAAATAAATACATTTTTTCATCATACACTTTTTAACTTGGCGATATGTTCCACCAAGCTGTTAAAAGATTTCAGTTTTTCAATTATTGCCCTTTCAAGAGTTTCTCCTTTTGTCTTCAGGAGGATTTCGTTGCAAAAGAGCAGCTTAGTCCTAGAAATGCAAACAGTGCAGCAAAAGAAAGGGTAAGACTCCAAAAAGAAAAAGACGAAATGAGGGCCATGGGTAAGTACAAGCTCATGAGATGAATAAGCTTTTTTCTAGATGAAAAACATGCATAATGGGCTGGCTTCTGTTGAATCTGTTCTGTAGTTTTTAGTGTATTATCCTTCAAAGAAAGAAGCTGTTGCAGTCCTGTCTCAAAAGAGGGCCTTCTCTGAGGCTGTGCCTCAGTTGTGGAACTCTTTTTGCCACAGGTTCATTTAGCCCAGGGGTCCCCAGACTTACCGGCGTTTGGGCCGGTTCCCACCGTGCCGATCGCGTGGTGGGCTGGAGGACGGGGGAGCGCGCGCCTGTGCGGTCCGGCGGGCGGGGGAGTGTGCACACGGGCGCTTACTGGCGCGGCGGCGCGCTTCCAGGGTGGAAAAAGCGCCCAAAATCCATTGTGCGCATGCGTATGGGCCTCCCCCGACCCGGAAGTGCACCATAAATGACCTCTTCCAGGTCGGGAGAGGCCCATACGCATGCGCACAAAGGATTTTCGGTGCTTTTTTCCCGACCCGGAAGAGCGCTGCCGCGCTGCGCGCCGTAAGAGCGGGCGGCGGGGGTCGTCGCGGGCCGGATTGGCAGGCCAATTGGGCCGCATCCGGTCCCCGGGCCGTAGTCTGTAGTCTGGGGACCCCTGATTTAGCCCCTTCACTCTTATGACCGCTTTGTTTAGCCAGGCTTTCTTTTTCTTTTTAGTCTATGTAATTTTATGCCATGATACATGTTTTAACTAGTTGCTGATTTTCCTCTTTACTGGTTTTTTTTTGCATTGTACCACTATTGTCTTTTATTTATGTGCAAGCTGAATTGAGCACTTCATTTTTACCTGAAAGATGGGATATAATCATAATAAATCATATTCGCTTGGAAATAAATCCCTCTGACATATGGTTACAGCCAGAGCTATAATTACTTCCCAGTAATTGGGATTAGGATCGTAGTCACAGCATGTCTGTTTGGGGTAGTTTCCTAGACCGAAACGGCATTACTCACAGGTGGCTAGATTTGATTAACTTGATCTTAAAGTGTGGTTTATATAAATAATTTCTTTAAAAAGAATAATACAACTCTAGTTCTCCTGTCCACTTTTTGAAAAAGAAAAATTGAAAAGAGAAAAGACAACTTCTATAGAATCCAAGAAGAAAGAAAGAGAAGATAAGGAAAAAAGGAGGGAAGAACTTAAGAAGATTGTGGAAGGAGAAAGGCTGAAGAAGAAAGAAGAGAGAGAGCGACTCAAAATAGAAAAAGAAAAGGTCAGGTACTCCCCACCTGGGTTCCTAATAGTTTGAAATGGCACTAATAGTTTGAAATATATAGCTACATTTAGAGGTCCCCAGTACAGTCGTACCTAGGTTTTCGAACAGCTTAGTTCTCGAATGTTTTGGCTCCCGGGTTTGCTGCATTCGCAACCCGAGGATTATGTATCTAGAGCGGTACATAACCCGAGGGTCCACTGTATAAACCTAACTTGTCTTACAAGATTTCTAATAAAAGTACAGTGGAACCTCGGTTTACGAACACCTCGGTTTACGAATTTTCGGTTTACAAACACAGCGGACTCATCTGGAAAGGATTAATTCACTTTCCATTACTTTCAATGGGAAAGTTCGCTTCAGTTTATGAACGCTTCAGTTTATGAACAGACTTTCGGAACCAATTGCACCCATGCTTCGGGTTAAGTACGCTTCAGGTTGAGTACTCCGCAGACCCGTCTGGAACGGATTAATCCACTTTCCATTACTTTCAATGGGAAAGTTCGCTTCAGTTTATGAACGCTTCAGTTTAAGTACTCCGTGGACCGTCTGGAACAGATTAATCCACTTTCCATTACTTTCAATGGGAAAGTTTGCTTCAGTTTATGAACGCTTCAGTTTATGAACAGACTTCCGGAACCAATTGTGTTCATAAACCGAGGTACCACTGTACATGGATTGACATTATCTTGAATTTTGTTACTCCAATGCATAATCTAAATACAGCTGTTTTTAACTACTTTGGTAATCATTTTCCGTGTAATTGCAGGAAAGAGAAAAGCTTCGCGAAGAGAAAAGGAAATACCTGGAACATCTAAAACAATGGAGTAAGCGTAGAGAAGACATGGAATGTGATGATCTTAAGGTAATGGAACTTCAGAGAGAGTGAGTCCACAATCCAGAAATATTTGTGTGTGTATTTATGCATTGTTTTTCAGACCTTTTCTGTGGCTAGAAAAGTTGCCTGACGGATCTGCCAAAATTGTAAATCCACCATATATCACATACATTCTCCCCTTGTGGGGAAAAAGGACTTAAAACATGGTTGTGCAGTTTCAGAACTTTTTATATTTAATAAATAATTAAGTCATACGTTTTGTAACTTGCAAAGCAATTCTCTACTTGAATGAAGTGTGGCATTGTTAGTGAATCCTGTAGTCATAGCCCTAGACATGCTACCAGACCATCCCTGGGAAATAGCAAGAACAGGAAGCCATTGCCTACTATGGGGCACAGAGGGACATATGAGCTTTAATCAGGGCAGCAGAACCCAGCCCACATCTGCCAGCCCTCATGTGGAGCACCAAAGCAGAGGCCACAGAGTGATGGAAGCACTTGGGACAGGCAATGTCTACCTGTTTTCTGTTTGTTAATTAACATTTACACATCACCATCGTTTAAAAAAACAACAACCCAGCAACCTCAAAGCAGTTTATGAAAAGATAAGAAAATCAAGAAAATTTACAATATTTTAAAACATACAGAAAGTGAAAATACTACGAGCTATTGCTTCAGATGTGGGGAGACCATCACAGCAGTTAATTTTGCAACATATGATCCCATCATTCCTTGCTTAATTGTGTGGGGTGTTTTCTGGCACCCACAGTTGCCTTTCCCACCCTGCTGTCTCCCTTCTGTAGGGTTTATATACTGGTGATGGTTCTGCTGTAGATGGTATTGAGTTACAACATATTCTGTGTTGAGGCTGACGTGGACCAAGTGGCAGCTATTATTTCTCCCTTCCATTGAAATTAATGGGAGGAGAATTATTTTTTCTCAGTTTGGCGAGACCAGCCAAGACATTGCACTACAGGTGGTCACCGCTCTTCTTCCACTGCCATCTTTATTTTTCTGCCTGTATGCTAACACCGACACTCATTCTGAGTAGTCATTGTAATCTTTTTGGCTATCAAAAATATATCTGTTCAACATAATAAACATGAGCCTAATCTGTTGTGATGTATGTTGTTGATTATTCACCTCATATGTATAACTGAAACATACAATAAATATTTACTTTGCATCACAGGAACTTCCAGTTCCAACTCCAGTGAAAACCAGACTACCTCCTGAAATCTTTGGTGATGCTGTCATGGTCTTGGAGTTTCTCCATGCCTTTGGTGAACTTTTTGATCTTCAAGATGAGTTTCCTGATGGAGTGACTTTAGGCAAGTGAATCTTTAGGCAAACTGAATCTACAGGAAACATGAGTAGCAGATTTTGCAAACATCCTGTCTGCAGATTTTGTTTTGTGGGGGAAGAAATAAACAGTTTCTCTTTCTTCCCAGAATGCATTAATGGTGCAATATTGGGAGTACAGCTGTGGATCTAGGTTGGCTTAGGTGCCTCCAGTTGACATTAGTTTTAATGTATTTTATTCACTCTGCTCTTTATTTCATATATGCTGCTTGTCAGCAATCATCCTGATCTGGGCAACTATGTACTCAGATGCATGCATGGATCTTTCATGTGGCCAAATACCCCCATTCATTTCAAGTGCACATGCTGCCCTGTGGGATTCTGCAAAATGAACGTTGCTCTTTCTTTGAAACAAATGGAGAGATGATCCACCTGCCTTTCTATTCACTTGAGCCTGGAATAAATTGCTGGATCACAGCAATTGTTTCTCTAGTTGACCTATTTGGCAAATATTCTATGTATTGACTTGATTAATATTTTGACAATCACAAAACATAGGAACAGTTTTCAGTTTTTTCACTGTGTATTCGTAGCAGTTTGAACAAGTCCACCTTCTCTTATTTACAGAGGTTTTAGAGGAAGCTCTTGTTGGAAATGACAGTGAAGGTCCTCTATGTGAATTGCTGTTTTTCTTCTTGACGGCCATTTTTCAAGCCATGGTTGAAGAAGAAGAAGAAGTGGCCAAAGACCAAATAGCTGATGCTGAGACCAAAGGTCAGATTTCAACTGTGCTTCTTAATGCAAAGCTTGCATACTAATAGGCACGTATACTAATTTGCATGCACGGGAATATTTCAGTTAACATTGCTCCACATCAGTGTGCATGATTGCTATAGAAAAACAAAAGTGTGTCAGGTGCTAGCTGCAGCGTTGATTCTGGTATGTACTGCAGGTGCTCTTTTAATTTTTTTTAAAAGGCAAGCTTTCCCATTATTATACATAGCAGGAATTTCACATTGGCAGGTTTTCAAGACGTCTCAAAACTTAACACATCCCTTTCATTAAAATAATTCTTCAGAATTCAGTAGCTTTGCTGAAGATTCAGAAGATACTTATTTCTCACCAGCAGTGTAAGCTACATAACTTTCAGAGGGGTAGCTATGTTGGTCTCTTGTGCAAAAACTAAAAAGTTTTTTTTAATTGTCCTAAGGCTTTAATGGATGAAAGTTTGCCATGATAAATTTGTTGCTTTTTTTCAAGTGCTTCTTGTTATATCAAGACTTCTTGTTATATCAGCTAAATAATAATTAGGCATCATAACAGTGCATAGCTTTACTATTCATTTCTTCGATGACAGTAGTATTGTCATTCCACACACTGGAACACGTGGTCCAGATTTGTAATAGCACACTTCTTAGCTAATGTAATTATTTTCCAAAGGGCATACTTTTAAATCTATTGCAGCATTTGCAGACTTTGAATAATCTTTCCAAGATGTGCTGTAGCTCAGGTGGTGGTTTATTTTTGTTTCATTTGTTGCATACTTGTATGAGAAGAGAAACCACATAACAAATAACCTGTTTGTTGATTTCTAGTGATATTTTTACCACACACAGCAGTCACATCTGAATAAAGTAATAAAAGAGCAAACAGAAAAGGGGCATAGCTCAGTTGCAGAAAATCCGCTTTGCTCATGGAAGGCTCCAGATTCAATCCCTGGCATCTTCAGGAAGGGCTGGGAAAAACTTCTGCCTGAAACTTGGAGAGTTTATGCAAGAGTGAGCTAGATAGGCTACTGGACTGACTCGGAAACATTTCCTCCAGCATTCATGTTTTGTTTTTAACCTCGAGGACAAGAATATTGATGGGACCTCCCACTGCTCTGCCAATTTTTATCAGAATTTGTCTGCCAAAGGCATTTTCTCTAGATTAAGTGTTTGCATTCCCTTAACACGGGTGTGGGGAGCCTTCTGCCCTCCAGATGTTGCTGAACTATATAATTCCTATCACCACTGGCCATTGGCTATACATGCTGGGGGTGATGGAAATTGTAGTTCAGCAACATCTGAAGGACCAAAATTTCCCCACACCTGCCCCAGGTTGAGTACTTTTACATCTCTTCTTTGGAACCAGTAAAATAACAGTTGTGGTATAGTGCACAAAAGAAATATATATAGTTGAGGTGTGCTTTTTAGAGTCAAGTGCATCAATTTGAAAATTCTGTTTGATCTCACACACCATTCAGAGAAATAGGGTTTATTGGGAGAAAGCAAAGCTGCATGTGATTCTTTCATTGTGCAAGGAAGATTGTCATTCTGTTGAGAGGAAATCCTTTCTAGGAAATCATTTGCAGGGGGAAATGTGCTTTTTCCACACTCAAACAGTAGTCATTGTTGAACATGAGATTCCTTGGACCCCACAAGTGAAACTTTTATTGCTGTTTGGAGTAATTTAGTTGTATGTAGCCTGTTCCTACCACCTATTGGTATTGCTAGTGTGTATCTGATTGCCTTTCTCTCATGCATATATTATGTTAAATTTTGACTCTCTTAAATTAAAAACTTCCCACTGCAAGATTCTAGATGGAAAGCTCCTTTGCTTAATTGTAAAGTCAAGTTTTTTGTTTTGAATCATTCATAGCTTTGACTGAGGCATTCTAAACAAACTCTCAGTTGTAGGGTAGGCATGCCCATAGTTCTGTGTTATGGCTCTCATATTTTGGTTGGGCAGCATTCACACTTATAACTTGGCAGAAGCTGTTAAAGAGAAAATATATTAACTTTGGAGGCTTATGTCCAGTATAGGATAGTGCAGTTCTGCTTTGTGGAGGTTGGTAGTTCTCTCTAGTGATCCTGAACTGGGATGTGAGAGGACCTCAGTCTTTAAAAAAAAGGGGGGGGATAACTTCAGGAATATAATACTTATTAGCCTATCTTCGGGGATACTAGAAACTTCTGTCTTGGATAATCTTGATACCGCTGTATATAAACTTCTGAACCAGGCTTATTGATGTGCTTTACTAATCAACTGTGTAGAATATGGAATCTCATGTGTAATGTGGTAAATCAGCACTGACTGGCTGCACAGACAGGCTGCTGGCATCCATAATTTGTTTCTGTAGGCATAATCATAATGAAGTAATTATAAGACTGTAGTAATAAGATGCTATTTAATTTCTTGCAGTAAACCTTTTTTACAAGAGCATTTCATGGGTTTATCTTTCTTTGCATGTGTGTGCTTGTGCTCTTGCAGTCAAGTTGTGTGCAATGCAAGAAGCTTTTAGTGAGTGCTGCATGCTTACTCTGCTTTTAGGTAGTATGCATATTTTTATTGCACGGCAACTTACAAAAATATCAAGTTTATATGCTATCTCCGCATTGCTTAAAAAAGACTTGCTTGCTTCGCCTCCGAAATGCAAGTGTTAATTTTCACTAGAATAAAGTCTTTATTTCCTTAAAGATTTAACAGAGGCTTTGGATGAAGATGCAGACCCCACAAAATCTGCACTATCTGCAGTTGCAACTTTGGCAGCTGCATGGCCCCAGTTACATCAGGGTATGTGTGGGTTTCACTTTTTTGTTATGTTTTGCACAATTTTTTTTTAAAAAAGTATAATTCACATTGTTTGCTAAAAACTCTTTGTAGCTAAATAGTCTAACACTAATTCCGTTGTTAACTGTAGGTTGCAATTTGAAAAACTTGGATCTTGATAGCTGCACTCTTTCTGAGATTCTCAGACTTCATATCCTAGCATCAGGTGCAGATGTAACATCAGCCAATGCTAAATATCGTTACCAGAAGCGAGGAGGATTTGATGCTACAGATGATGCTTGCATGGAGCTAAGATTGAATAATCCTGGGTTGTTGAAGAAACTCACCTGTACTTCTGTGTATGATCTATCATCGGGTAATAGAGCCAAATTAATATGTCAAGTTACATGACAGAGGTTTTCAAGAATGGTTTACTAGGACAATGTCAAGAAAAATCTTATTTTGTCTCTTAAAGCATAACCACTAATACCTTTTAGCCCTAGAAGTTATACAAATTTAATTAAATAATAATGATAATACAGGTCGGGACTAGGTAGGTAATTTAGGCTGCAATCCTATACAGGTTTACCTGAGAATAAGTTCCATTGAAGGCAGCGGACTTACTTTTGCAATGGATTGCACTACGTATCTTGTGGAAGTCTCTCTTTAATTTTCTGCATGAGCTTATGTCTGATTTTCTAAGAATCATTAGCCATTATCAATTGAGCTACTGATACCGTAGTATATGAATGTTTGGGTATTTTTACTTTCTCTTTTGTGTTTGAACAGCAGGTCCTCCATTATATATTACAAACCGCTTTGTTTAAAAACTGTTTTGCCGTATGGCACAAGCTGGGTGGGTTCATACTAAAAAAAACACAAGTCCAGAAGCTCCTTGGTGCATGGAACAGTTGTTTGGATCATGTTTATATTAGACTGGAAAATAGCTTGCAAGAAGTTCATATACACACAGTTAAATATGTTTGGTAAACTATGGTAAACTATGCCATTGGTAAACTATGCCATGAAACAAGGTGGCCAAACTCTGAAATGGCACAACCCTCCTTGTTCTTGGTTTACATCTTGTCAATCTCTATGGATTAATGAGCCCAAATGTCACTGACAGATTAAAAATAGGTACATTACTTTATTGATGAAGCTTGACTGATCAATTCTAAGGATTATTCTGTGACTTCTGTAATGAAGTATCAATCTATATTCATTTTATTAGGGGAGAAGATGAAGATTCTCCATGCCCTCTGTGGGAAGCTTTTGACTCTTGTTTCTACTCGAGACTTCATTGAGGACTCTGTTGATATATTACGACAGGCAAAACAAGAATTCAGAGAGTTAAAAGCAGAACAGCACCGGAAAGAAAGAGAAGCTGCAGCAGCAAGGTGACAAGAACATAGATGCCCAAATATCAGCATGATAAAGCTAAACAGGGGCTTTTCCAGAAGTTGAAAGAGCCTACTCGAAATATAGTAGTAAAACCTTTTTGTCTGTCATAATCCAGTTTAGAAAAGCAAACACATTTATGGTGTATTTGATTAACCTTATTTCAAACTTTTTTTTACATAGTTTCATAAAAAACAGTAGTTCTAGATAAGTTGCTCTTTGGAACAGAAAACTGCCTTTATACCAAGCCAGACCAGCTAGCTCAATACAGCCTCCACTGGGTGGAGAACCTATAGCCCTCCAGATGTTGCTGAAGTAAAACTCTCAGCACCCCTGACCATTAGTTGTGTTGGCCGAGGCTCAGGGGAGCTGGAATCAAACAATATCTGAAGGGCCACAGGTTGCTAGAGTGGATGAACCACCAGCCTGGGGGATAAAAAAGGCAACTTCAACCCTTAACTGGCCCGTTTTTGCAAACTCCTTAAGTGTTTTTGCCTGGCTGGAATGACTCCTTGAACTCTGATAATACATTTCGCTTTTCCAGAAGGAGGATAGAAAAGGGTGTTTGTAGAAACTAGATTACTTGAACAAAGATAACATTTACATTAATTGTTGTGCCCCCTTGTGCCTCTGGCCCTGTCAATCAGTGGCCATTGGGAATTTGTCCCCATGTCTGGAAAAAAAACTCCCCACCCCTGGTCTTAAATCATCATGACTTCCCAACTGTTTTGAGCCTATGAGCACATTTGGAATTGTATTAAGAGTATTGTGAAAAATGACCATTGCTGTAGGGAACATGAGCAGTTACAAAACACTGGGAGTATCTGTCTGCTCTTGTTTTATTTCCATGTGTGTGTGTGTACTGCACACTCTGATCTCTCTCTCTCTCTCTCACACACACACACACACACACACATGCAATGGAGTGGGAGAGAGAGAAACCCCCAAACAAAGAGGGGTGGGACGGGGTGGGGAGAAAAAAAACATACAAAGCAGGAAGGAAGAGAACCTACAGAGAAAGAGAGTGCATAAAATGGTGAAAGGTGGGGGAAGCTCAGCTATGGATGGAAGAGCAGGAAAAGGCAGTCTAAGTCTAGCATTGGTGTAGGATAAGCCCCCACTCGTCATAGCTTTGCTGGTAGCTGCAGTAATTACTTCCTGCTTCTCTGCTCAGCAAAAAAGTAGTGAAATAATTGTCCTGTGTGCTCTCTCCTCCTCTTGGGCTTCCTGATTTCCCCATGATCCTGATAGTGTGCTGGGAAAATATCAGAAGACAGCCTTGTGTAGACGCAGTGAAAGATATCTGGGCATGCCATGGCATCCACAGGTGTTTCTTTGGGGAAAGGTGCTTTGTACTGACCGGCAGCAACTCTTCAATGTTTCAGATGGAGTTCTTTCCTATCGCCAGGGAACGAACCTCAGACCTTTCAAGTGCAAAACATATGCTCATCTGTTGAACAATAATATTTTAGTACTATTTATTTTAGCGATATTTATTATGTACCATGGCCTTCATCCAGAGATTTCTGTGCATTGAGATGTACATAAGGATCTCCTGCACGTTAGGTCTCTGTTCTTTTCAGTAAAGGTAAAGGGACCCCTGATCATTAGGTCCAGTTGCGGACGACTCTGGGGTTGCAGCGCTCATCTCGCTTTACTGGCCGAGGGAGCCGGCATACAGCTTCCGGGTCATGTGGCCAGCATGACAAAGCCGCTTTTGGCGAACCAGAGCAGCGCACAGAAACGCTGTTTACCTTCCCGCCGGAGCGGTACCTATTTATCTACTTGTACTTCATGCTTTTGAACTGTTAGGTGGCACTAGCAGGTACCAAACAACGGGAGCTCACCCCGTCATGGGGATTCGAACTCCCGACCTGATCAGCAAGCCCTAGGCTGTGTGGTTTAACCCACAGCGACACCCGCACCCCTTTTCTGAAAAGCATTATTTTCAGCAGAGCAATGTAATTAGAAGAAATGGTTGAATACACTACATGCTCCAACTAACCATCTGTGTGTATTTTATAACATCAGAATCCGCAAGAAAAAAGAAGAAAGACTAAAAGGACAAGAACTAAAGATGAAAGAGAAGCAAGAGAAACTGAAAGAAGAGCAGAAAAATTCTGCAATTGACATAGCTATTGGGTATGATCAGTTGTTAATATTTACATATATAATTAGGATGGTGCTTAATTTCACATGCTCGGGTTAATGTACACAGTTTCAATTTAAGTGTTTCCATTAACAATAATAACTTCTTAGATTATCTTGCTTTCTGGTTATTATATTTACTTAATATGCTCACAGGAAGATATATATCAAATTTTATACTATAGGTGGGATAACATAGTAAAAGAGTTCAATACACATGCATGCACATTGATCTTTATTATAAAACACTTTGGAAAATCAAATGTGACCTATCAAAAGCCAGCCCAGCCAGATCTGTTTTCATCTCCAGTAAATGTGACTGTGTGGACATTGCAAGATTTGGAGTTCTCTGCTTGTGGGAGTAACTTTATTCTGTGTGTCTTTTTTTTTAAAATGTGGCACACAATGCAATTTTGCAGACTGTGCTCTATAGTGTTTTACAATATGCTATGCATGTGCAATTCCCTATAACTCTTTGAACCTGGAGGGCTTTATATTTTTTGGTATGTCTATTAGTGAGGAGGAGCGGGAAGAGCTTGATACAAGCACAGAGAGCAAAGAAACTGAATCAAAAGAGCAAGACTTAGATGCTATGACAGATGAGGAAGATGACATTGTGCCAAACAAAAAGAGAAGAGGAGGTAAATTCATTTCTATTGCATTTCTATTGCTATGTATTGATTTTCTATTGCTGTAAGTTCTTGCTTCTAGGGTTTTTAATGGAAGGCAAGAGTAGAGTTAACTTCACTACCTGCATCATCCCGTTAGAGCTTCATTATTTTTTTGATGGATTTATAATTCCATTGATCTAGTTTGATACTTAAGGCTGCCTCATTCATTACTCTTTTCCATCATGGGTTTCTAATGCTTGTATCTAAGGTTCAAAACCTTTCCCCTCATTTTATGAGCCAGCACAGGAGAGTAGTGGTTAGAGTGATGGACTAGAACTGAGGAGACCCACTTAACCATTATGTTCACTAGGTGCTCTTGGGATAACTTATCTCCCAGGGTTGTGAAAATAAAAGAGGAAGAAAGAAGAGCCATATACACTGCCTTGAGCTCCTTGAAGGAGAGCTGGCGTGCAAATGTAAGAAATCAGGTCAGAAACATGCAGAATACAGAATTTCCATATAAAAATTGTGAATGAAGCCACATTGGGCTTATAAAGACATTAGTTGATGGTACAAAAAGAGCAGAAGAGAAATTTAAAAGTTACGATATCTTGTTACCTGCTTGAAATTTTCTTGTATTATTTGTTTGGGTAAATGCCTGCTTGTGCTACTCTAAGCTACCTGTACTATGTATAGTTGTCACTTTGGTCAGTGAGTGGCCAGGTAATGTATTAAATAAATTAAACATTTTTGCTTGCTCTTTCAGGAAGAAGACAGAATGGCTTTAAAGATCTGGCAAGGCAAATAGAGACAACTGGTGAAAAATGTGAGCCACTCACTCCAGAGGAGGAAGAAGCTTTAAAACAGGAACAGCAAGCAAAAGAAAGGGAACTTACAGAAAAGATTCAGAAAGCCACAGCCTGTACAAATATATCTCCTTTGGGCCGGGACCGCCTATACCGACGCTACTGGGTTTTCCCATCTATTCCAGGATTATTTGTGGAAGAAGACTATTCTGGTCTTACAGAAGATATGTTGTTGCCTCGGCCGTCTTCATTTCAAAATAATGTACAGAGTCACATTGCAGATAAATCTCAGACTGCTATTAAAACTTCAGAGTCTTTGAAGACAGAATCTACCTCTAACAGTCACCAAGATTTCCATACTGGTGCTACTGTACAGGTGTCGTTGCCAATACATAAACCAAACCGGTGGTGCTTTTACAGTTCTCAGGAACAACTGAACCAACTTCTAGCTGCTCTCAATTCCAGAGGATACAGGGAAAGTGCCTTAAAGGAAATTCTTTTGCAGGAAAAAAACAGAATATCTAAACAACTGGACAGTTTTGCTGTAGAAAAATTCCACATTTCAGGTAAATATTCTGAATTTTATTGAGTATATCGTGGGTGGGGCTTGCCTGCGCCTTACCTTCTCCACTGCCTCCTTTCTTCCTGTGCCAGGTACCAGTTTCACCCCAGTGCCTAGCAGGGCCAATGCAGCTTTCTCCTCCCTCAATTTTCCCGATGTCGCAATGTGTCACTATCACAATGTTGGGCTGGTGATATCAATGTTGAAAAGCTGATATCACCCAGCCCTATTCAGTACAAAATGTGAACACAAAATATGTAATTAAAAACATGAACAAGAATGAAAACAAACCAATAACCCCTGTTCCCACGAACACATTTAAATGTTAAGACATAGAATGTTAAGCAGCCAGAACCAAAGACCTGATTAAAGAGAAACATTTTTGCCTGATGCCTAAAGATATGCAATGAAGGTGCCAGGCGAGCCTTTCTGGGGAGAACATTTCACAAACGGAGCCACCACAGAAAAAGCAGTGTGCACCTGCTCATTCACATTAAAACAAACTAGTGTAAACTATGGCTTAATGTAATGTTCAAAGCCATAGCCTAGCTTGCCATTTTCTGCTGGAAAACAAAGTGTTGTCTTACACAAAACAAACCAGAAAAAATATAGTTTATGGATGTTGTTTGATACAATAGCACAGGAGTGAGGAACCATGTCCCCAGATCCTTAGAAGAATTGGCCTTGCTGGCCAAATGAGACAGGTGGCTTCTCTCATCAACCTGTGGGTGCCTGTTTTCTGCTAGGAACGTGTGCCGTCAGTGCAAGATTGAATTCCACCCTCTCACCCTTTAACTGGCATCACAAGTGCAGTCAGTTGATTGACAGGTGTGGTTTGAGGGAAATGGCTTCATGGGACATATTGGACCACCCTGCAAGCCAGAGGTTCCCTACCCCTCTGCAATAGCAATTTACCACTGCATTCCAAATAACAACCTTCTTATCTGAAGCTGTCTTGGGTTTTACACTTTCCTTATTTGTGGTCATTTGAGCTGATGTGATTTTTCTGTTTTGGGAGAAAAAATGTAATTGGCTTTGGCGATAGTCACCTGTCTATACTGCTCTTAGTGTGTTTAGAAAGCCAGTGTGGTGTGAGAGCCAGTGTGGTATAGTGGTTAAGAGCGGTAGACTCGTAATCTGGGGAACCGGGTTCGCGTCTCTGCTCCTCCACATGCAGCTGCTGGGTGACCTTGGGCTAGTCACACTTCTCTGAAGTCTCTCAGCCCCACCCACCTCACAGAGGAGGGGAAAGGAGATTGTTAGCCGCTTTGAGACTCCTTCGGGTAGTGATAAAGCGGGATATCAAATCCAAACTCTTCTTTAGGTGGCATGCTTTTGGTCTTGGTTTGAAGTAGCTGTAACTTCTTGAGATTTTAATGTTCATTTGGAAACTGCTACTTAAGGTATTGGTTACTTTTACAGAGAAACCTCAAAATGAAAGCAAGTTGTATCCAGTACGTGGGAAAACACAGAATACATATGATGCAGCTCCAATGTCTGCAGAAAAGCAGCTTGAATTGAGACTCAGAGACTTTCTTTTGGATATTGAAGACAGAATCTATCAAGGAACTTTGGGCTCTATTAAGGTATTTTATTTTTTGTGTTTTTATGATGAATATGATGCTTTAAAACCTGCTTGACCTCTGTGGACATAATACCATTCCCTCACACCAGAAGATCTTAATAATTTTAAACCAATAGCAAATGTCCCCTTTTGGGGAAGGTTCTTGAGAGTGTGGTTGCCAACCGGGTCCAGGTATTGTTGGAGGAGGCAAATTTTCTAGATCCATATAAATCTGGGTTTCGGCCTGATTTTGGTATGGAAACTGTCTTCGTCACCCTGTACGATGGAGAGAGACAGGGAGTGCTGGTTATTTCTTGTTCTCCTGTGATGTTATACTTAAAAGTGGGGTTAGCTCTCCCAGTGCTTGAAGCCAGGAAGTCGCCTCACAAGAAACTTTTCCAGCTCCATTTCCTTGAAGCAACCCCCGTTACTTTCCTGCCTTTCACTTGAGGCAGTAGCATTTCTGCATTTTTAAATTTATTTTGCATTTCTGCTATATCAGTGTGATTCAGGCCTGTGTTCCTATGTCTGGAGTGCAGCCTGCTCTATATGGGGTCACACTCCCTCCGAAGGAAGTGAGTTCGTAGTTTGGTGATTCTCCTAGATCCATTGCTGTCACTTGAGGCACAGATGGCCCCTGTGGTGTGGAGTGATTTCCATCGGCTTAGACTGGTAGCTAAACTATATCTGGACAGGGTAACTTGGCTACAGTAATATATGCTCTTGTAATCTCAGGGTTGGACTAATGCAATGTGCTTTATGTGGGGCTGCCTTTGGAAACAATTCTGAAGCTTCAGTTAGTGCAGAGTGCAGCTGCCCAGCTGTTGATAGGTTCCAGGCAAACAGTTCATATTACACTAAATCTTTGTGTTAAGCCTTTCAATAAATGTATTATGCTTTATAGGTAACAGACAGGCAAACTTGGAGGACAGCCTTAGAAAGTGGGCAATATGAGTTACTAAATGATGAAAACAAAGAAAATGGTATAATGAAAACTGTGACTGATGATGTTGAAGAGATGGAAGTAGATAATCAAGCAAGAGGTATTGCAAGAGACAGGTAATACAAGCAACCTTTTACTTGTGCTATTTAAAATTAATATTGGGATGGGTAGTTTGCTTTTCATCCTTTTGCTCTACTTTATCCAGTGAAGAATGAAATTTTTGAGGGGGGTGGTTCTTAAATAAAAGCATTTCCCTGCATTGTGGTATTTTTAGCAAATACATTTATGTATAAACATATGGGCCGTGGGGCGGGGTGGGTACTCTCCCTCAAAAGCATGGCTTTGTTTTGAAAACACTTGAGGACAAAAATTTGGCACAGCCCTAGTAGTGATGCTGTAATCATGTTAAGTATATTTGATGTTTGGATTTCTCTGGAAATTGCTGAACGAATGACACCTTATTTATTATTACCAATTATGATGTCAAGAGACAGCAATCCTTTTTTCAGTTCCGTGAGGCAATAAAATAGTATAGGTGTTTCACTGTGAAATAATGGCTGCATTATTTCATTACTAAAATTGTGTGTTTGATCTACGCAACTCAAATATATCAATGTATTTGGATTATAAGATTTCTAAACTAATTTTATTTTCTATTGCTGAATTTTTCTTCTTGTTTTGGGGTTTAACAAATCGCAAAGCACCTATATTGTAGCCCTTATTTCTTTCCAATACAGTGGTACCTCGGTTTACGAACTTCATCCGTTCCAGAAGTCCGTTCTTAAACCAAGGCGCGCTTTCCCTAATGAGGCCTTCCACTGTTCAGCTTCTGTTCATAAACTGAGGTAAAGTTCGCAAACTGGGGCACTACTTCCGGTTTTGCGGAGTTCGTAAACCGAAACAGGACTGTTCGTAAACCGAGGTACCACTGTATTCTGTTTCTTGAGATGACACCTGTGAGATTTTCCATAAATGATTTAATTGACCTGAGAATTGTGCTCTTTCTGTGTTACAGTTTAAAGTTATGTTTAACACCATTGATGGCATATTAGACTTGTACTGCTGAGGACAGTTTCACATAAGATAAATTTTGTACACAGATACTCTGTGTCAGGTGAATCAATTGTGTAGGTCTTTTGCTTTCTGTACTTAAGGGCTGTGATTAGTGCTTATTTTTGTGGTTAATACTTGTGCGAAAATGAGTGTGCTAATCACACATTACTGGGTATATGCTGGCTATACACAATTGCTATACAGAAATGATTGTGTAAGAAATTGTGTGAACTGGCCCTGTTTGGGATTTTGTAACACACAAGAGTGTGTTTAAGGTGATATCAGGTAATGTTCTTTTGAGATCTAACTTGGAGCAGAAAGCATAGCACCTGGAAAACACTACCTCAAAAGTTTCATTTCTTTTGATGAGGCCTATATAGAAGTGGGATGACAGTGAGAAGGGGACGACAGAGGACAAGATGGTTGGACAGTGTTCTCAAAGCTACGAACATGAGTTTGACCAAACTACGGGAGGCAGTGCAAGACAGGAGTGCCTGGCGTGCTATGGTCCATGGGGTCACGAAGAGTCGGACGCGACTAAACGACTAAACAACAACAACAACATATAGAAGTTACTAGTTCAGTATCTACTAGCACAGAAGTTACTAGCACAGTATCCATGGAAATCGATATTAATTACTATATTAATATATTTATATATGTATTAATGCAAGTGCCAAGACAGACTTCATGGTTATTCTCCATATACATTACTTAAACTAAACTTGATTTGTGTACTTAGTTACTTGTGGAACAAATGCTTATTTATTTATTTTAATGAAGTCCATAGAATGCATGTTTGTACACTCTTGTTCTGCTCACACCACCAATATAAAAAGTATATGTAGTTTAAAACTGATTAATTTTAAACTTTAATTTAGATTGATTGTATTAAAACCTGAACCTCGAAGCACCGCTTCAACGAATACAAGCACTCCGCAGCCCGTGAATAATGTTGTCCATTACTTGGCATCAGCACTGCTTCAAATACAGCAAGGCATTGAACGGAAATTCCTCAAAGCTCCACTTGGTACGTACCAATTCTAGAGCCCTGTGCTGGTTATGAACAAAAGAATAGTCCATGTCCAAAGAATGTGTCGACAAACTGCCGGTTACTATGCTCAACAAGTTTTAACAAATGCAAAATTGCTTTAGACTGTGTTTAAATGTTGTGTTTTAAATTGCTGCAACCCACCCTGGGTCCTTGTGGTGAAAGTATAAGAATGGTGATGAAAATGCTCTAGAATTGCCAATCTGGAGTCAGGTGGCCTGGAACATTTTTGAAATCAATCTGCCACAAAAGTGGGATGAATGGATTGTGTGGGTGTTTGGCCACACCTGAACACAAGATTCACTTCCTTGATTCAGTGTGTTCATAAATGTTGGAGGAAATGTGATCCACTTGGCAAATGATGAATGATGGTAAGCAGAGTTGCCAGATTGCGAGGGCTAATGTCATGCGTGTGACTCCACATGTGACATTTACGTCCTGTGTACAATGTCCGGACGTCAGGAGGAACCGGAGGCAGAGCCCAAACATGGCACCTGCAGGGCTTCAGTGAAGGGGGCTCCTCCTTCACTTCTTCCTTCCCTCCTTCACCGATGGGAGGCTGCTTCGACCCTCCTTCCCCTTCGTGGTGGCAGGAGGAGGAGCAGGCCACTGGAGCTGTACTACGCGTGTCTCCGTGCTTTGCCTCTGCGCTTTTGGACATTGAGGGGGTGGGCCCTACCCCCCAAATACTCAGGGGGCCCAAAAGGGCTTGGCCCCCAGGAGCTGATACCCCTGATGGTAAGAAAGCATCTTGTGTATTGCGAGCATAGGCATATTACTTTTGGAATAGGAAGCACCTCTTCCTATCCCTTTGTACTGATCTGGGAATGTACTCATACATCATTTCAAGAGGCTTGGGATGTAACACAGCTCTGGATAGTGATGCAAATCCAAATATCAACATTAACTGCTTAGTTTTAGGAAAATAGGGTAAGCATGCTAGTGAAAGGTTCCTGTTTATTTCCAAACCAGGCTTGAAATAACTGTATGCATTTAACACTAGGTGATGCAGAAGAAAATAAGAGAGACCAAAAAGGGGATAAAAGGAGGAAAAGAGAAGATCAGTCTAGTCAGAAAGATGGTAAATGATTGACATTATTCTATATTTAATCATTTCATCTGCTGCAGGTGTCTTTAGTATATTAGTTCCATGATCACCTTTTGAGCATAGCAATGCAGCTTTGAAATCGTGGGCAGTATCCAACTAAACCTTTCCACGAGCATGAGCACTTTTGGCTGCACAACAGAACTTTCCCTACCTTGCCTCTTCCCACAAGCCCCACCAAAGCTGTTGTTTGCTTTCCTCCAAACATCCAGAGCAGATTTAGGGGGGGGGGGCGACAGGGAAAGGAGAGGGAGGGAAAGTTCCTTGCACAGCCAAATCTGCTTGTAATACAGTATTGGAAATGTTTGATTAAATACCACCACATAGAATCACAGTTGTGAAAGTCTTTTTAGAAAGGAATAGTGAAGAGCTTAAGGATAAACTTATTTCACTGAACATTTACCTTTATTTTGGTGTCTTGACCTGTAAAAGATCCCTAATCCTACAGCGATCTCTGTAGCCAAACTGAAACCCAACCATATATCTTGAACTGGTTCAGTGCCTTCTGAAATCAAAGTTTTCCTCTGTGAAGGCAGTGTATAACTAGAAAAAAGTCAGGACAGGGTTACACTGTCCCTTACTCAAAACCTGCTTCACTATTGATATTGAGCAAGTTCTCGAGTGCACCTAAAACATTAAGGGAGAGGAATCTACTTCTACTTAGGCAGCTGTATTTGCATGTTGCAATAAACTGTAGTCAATGGTTTACTGTGAAAGCAGACTGCTCCCATTTCACTTCTCCATTAGCACAAGTAGAGTGACAAACCATGTTGCCTGACATAGTGCTACATCTGAATTAAAGGATTGTGGTTGCTTCGCTTCAAATAGGCATTCAAGTGTTTGACAAACCAAAAGCTTGTTAGAACTTTAGCTTGACACAAATGTAACAGGTGATGGTGCCAGCTGGTATTCCAGAATCAGGACTTGGCCACAGAGAAGGCCTTGCTTGTATTCCAAATGAACGAAGCTTGCAGCAGGCCTTCTCCTCTTGATCTTGAGGGAATGGGCCAGTTGATACAGTTAGAGGCAGCCCTTCATATAATCTGGTATCAAGTCATTTAGAACTTGCCTTCAGTGTACCTAGGCTATCTCAGTGCTGCAGCCTGCCCAGTAGTAGGTCTGTGCAATGCATAAGCACATGTGGGAGCAGAAGCTGATTAGCGAGGGAGGCTGAAGCATTCAAAGTTGGAGGGGAAGCAAGAAAGAAATATGGAGTAATGAATAGAAAGTGTGGTTGGTGCCAGAGATGGAGGGGAAGGAAGGGGGGGGGGCAAAAGGGATGGTTGTACTGAAAGAAGGAGGACCTAGTGACTGCTGTACTTTCTGGCTTTTCCCTTCTTTCTTCCTGTCTTCCTCAACCCCCACCCCTAAGTCTTCCTACTTTGTGCCTGGTCTGCCACCAAGCCAGGAAGTCTGTCCTGACTGACTCCTAGGTGATAGCCATCTCTTCTACTCAGAGGAATGAGGCATTGAGCAGTCATGCAGGAACTGGAGAGCCATTGTGCCTGGGTGGGTGGAGAAGGGGGAACTGAGTAAAGGAGGCTGGGAGATGGAAAAGTTTCCGGGGGTGGGGTCCCCTCCCTGAGGGCAAAGAACTGGAGAGTTCACTGAAATAAATTAGAAAGACAAAATATTAATATTTTAAAATAAGAATAAACTGGGAATAGAGAGGAAGGGGATAAAAGAGGGAAGCTGTACTAGAGGAAGAAGTGGACATAAAAGGAACAGGAATTAAGGAAACTGACAGTTTGGGTTTGGGGGAAAAAGTGCAAGTTAACTGAAAGGAGAAGGAGAGAAGGTCCCCAAATTTGAGTAAGTTTGTTTTCTCCTGCTCTGGAGGCTAGTACCTGAACCAAAAGATTTAAATTACAGGAATGGAGATTCTGACTAAACATCAGGAAGAACTAAGAGATGTTCCACAGTGAAACAGATTCCTACGAGAGGTGGTGGACTGTTCTTCATTTGAGGTTGATAAGCAGAGGTTGGGTGGCCTTCTGTCATGGATGAGATTCCTGCATTGCAGGGGTTTGGACTAAATGACCCTCTGGGTCCAACTCTACAATTCTCTGACTCTATGATTCTATGCAAATTCTTGGAGCTTTTATTGCCTTATGAGCACCTAAATCCTTATTTGTTGAGGGTAATGAAGCTTCAAAAAGGATTATCACCCAAGTGCCTATACTTCATTTCCTTAATGGATGAATTGCTTATTGGGAAATGCTGTGTGTGTGTGTGTGTGTGTGTCTGTCTGTCTGTCTTTGAAAGAGTGAGGATATTCTCTTAATATTGGAAGGCATCAGGCAAATTGTAACTTTAATAATCAGTTTTCATATTTTTGGTACTTACAATGAACACCCAGTTGTCTGTAAGTGATATGCCCTATATATTTATAATTTGATTCCATTTTTATGATTGATTTATTTATTTAATCATGATGTCTTCTAATAGCAAACTCATGTGGTGAGTGCCAGGAGGATTATAATCAAAATGGGGTGATTTAGAACAAGAGAAATGTATCAGCATGTTTAGGGAACCCTGAAGTTTGCAAAAGTAAAAAATTAAAAATTAAAAATAAGCAGCAGAAAGAAAAATGGAAATGTGGACTTGGAACGGAATGCCCTGCTAGAGGAAGGCAAGGCTGACTGGATGAGTATCTGAACAGGAACCATTCCATTGGGTGACATACCATATTTTCTCAAAACTAATGTTCACCTTTTTGGTCAAATTACGTTGCAAAAATTAAGGTGCACATTAGATTCGATGGCACATTAGACTCGAGTAAATATAGTAATAAGATACCGCTCCCTATCAAGAGAGAATGAAGACAGGATAAAAAGGTTATCATAGCTGCCACAAACTGAGTTAACTTTTTAATCCATCATGGCCCCAAGATGGCTTTATTAGAAAGTCTACAACCAGTTCAGATCCCAAATCCATGTATATGTGAATTTAGGATTTTTGGGCCCAGTATGCCTCACTTTTTTCTTGCTGAATCTCATTTTCCATTTTGTTGCCCATGTTTGGAATGAGATCCCTTTGGAGTTGTTCCCTGTTCCCCAGGTGAGCTACAATTTGGTAGTGTTTGCAAATTTGTCTGCCTTTTAACTCACCCCCTAACTCCTTATCATTTATGAACAAGTTAAATAGCACCACCCAACTCATGTCATTGTAAGATCCTATTCCTTACTTCCCTCTATTGGGAGAATTGTCAAAGCTATTCTTACTTCATTAAAGAGGCAGCAGAAACCTGCTTTGCATCTCTCCCCCTGCCTACAGGTTATTTAGCCAGTTTCTGAACCCTAAGAGTACCTGGCCTCTAATCCTATGAATAAGTTGTTTTTGTATAATGAATGCAATTATTGGGAGGTTTGCAGCATAATTGTTCTTTATCACTCTTTGTTGTAAAGATGCCAGTGATGGTGGCCGTTCCCATAAAACAGTCTTGGACCGCTGGAGAGAATCACTTCTGTCTTCTGCTAGCCTCTCTCAAATCTTCCTCCACCTCTCAACACTAGAGCGAAGTGTAATCTGGTCCAAATCTATCTTAAATGCTCGTTGCAAAATGTGCAGAAAGAAAGGAGATGCTGAATGCATGGTGCTGTGTGATGGCTGTGATCGAGGCTATCATATTTACTGTATAAGGCCAAAGCTCAAGGTAATTCAACTTTTGTTTTGTTTTGTTTTTAAATTGTAACCATAAGTAGTAGTTGCATTTTACAAAGGCATGCTGCCTCTTTGTTAGGTTGTTCCCGATGGAGACTGGTTTTGCCCAGAATGTCGACCAAAGCAGCGTTCCAGACGCCTCTCATCCCGACAAAGACCTTCTGTGGAAAGTGATGAAGAGGCTGAAGAACTGATTGAAGAGGAGGAAGATGAAACCAGTTATGAAGATACTGGACATAGTGAGGAAGAAGGTTATGAAGATGAAGAGGATGAGGACAACTCTGATTATCAAGAAGAGGATGATGAAAGGTAAATCAGCCACCAAGTTGGCTCTATCCATGCAGAATTCTCACAGCCTTTAATATGATATGTTACATGATCAACTTACTTAAAAATGTAAATTTAAGTTACAAAATTTTAATTTGTTAAAAGTGATTTTAAAAATAGGATTAAAAATTTCCAAAAAGTGTATTGGTTATTTAATATTTCTAAGAGCTACCTGCAAAATTTCATCTTGGGATCTCAATGGGACCACATTTTTTTAAAAAAATATTTTGTACATATATTTTAAGTAAGTCCATCATGTGACATATATTAAAGCCCGTGAAGTTTTGAAGAGATTGGTGTTTTTAGCTTTGACATATCTCAACCCTGGGCTGAGCTTTAAAGGTTTTGATGATTCAAAAAGTGTATTAAGGAAATTTGATGACATGAGGTAAAAAAAGCTGGATCACTTGATATGGAATCACCCAAGAGTATAGTGTTTTGTTTAGGGTGTGTACTTGCAATTAATATAGGATAACCATTTGGTTGCAACCTTACCTTTATGGGTAGCTTCTTATTTTTAAATTTGCAAAGAAGAATTTGTCGTGCTATAATTGGCAACCTGACAGTTATTGAGACAGTGCAAATTTATCCATCTAAAACGGTTTATTGAGTGCTAAATTCACAACTCTGAAGAATAGATGGGAGCAAAGATACTAGTTGTATCACAGAAATTGATACTTGTAACTTCTTACAGCTTCTCCAAATCAAGAAAACCTCAAGTAAAACTAGCTTTAAGAACAAGAGCTGCAAAACTTGCAACCAGCATCTCAGGTCAATACAGCCAGCGTAAGAGTACTGGAAGATACAGTTCCCGGAGTCAGCAGAATACACCTAAGCAAACCGGATTTGCAAGTAAAGCTACTGGGAAGGGCATAAGAAAGACAAAGTCTGCTCCTCCATCAGTAGCAAAATCATCAAGACTTAGTAGCCGTACAACTCGTCAGAATCGAGATTTGCTACGAGCAGACACATTTATAGAGTTGACCAATCCCCAAAGGCGACGCCGAGGAAGGAAGACAGCAGACAATACTCCAGAGAGTAGTCCTTCCAGTTCTCTTGGCTTCAGAATTGTTGATGCTACAGATTCAAAGGAAAAGAAGAGTTCTCCCATTCCTATTGTAAAAAATTCTCCTCAAGATACAGAGCCCAAAAAGAGGGGTAGGAAACGACAATCTACAGGTATGTTCAATCAAAATACTATTGGCTGTAGAATGAATTCAGCTCGTTTGGGACTTCCATGTGGAACAGTTAGATGGCTGCTTTTGACACTGCCTTCAGATGTAAGGCAAAAAGAAGTTTCCATCATATTATATATCAGAGCTCTCCAAATTTTTCATGTTGTTGACATACTTTTCAGTGAGATTTTGCCATATTTCAAGAGGTAAAAATCTAGACACAAAAGGTTGTTGAGCTTTTTTAGGGAAATGGCCTGATAGCCCTTCGGCCGCCACCGAGCCTGAGCCACCCACACCCGCCACAGCCAGCGCATTAACCAGTGTCCCAAAATCCAGGGCATTTGGTTTAAAATGCAAAATTCCTCCTGGATGGACATGTAAGACCCCCAGAAGAAGAGATGTCCAGGAATTCCAGGATGAATGGCCACCCTGCTTTTTAGACATGCATCATTTCGCGACATAGTACAGTGGTACCTCTACTTACGAATTTAATGCGTTCCGAACGCACATTCGTAAGTAGAAAAAAATTGTAAGTCGAATCCCATAGGAATGCATTGGAAGAAAATATTCGTAAGTCGAAGCAACCCTATCTAAAAATTCGTAAGTAGAAAAAAATCCTATCTAAACCGCATCCAAGATGGCGGACGGAGCTCCGTTCGTAAATAGAAACATTCGTAAGTAGAGGTACCACTGTAATTCAGTTTTACTAGCAAACTGGAGGTTAAACTAACCCCTTTCCAGCCCCGGGAGGAGCACGGGGAGCATTCACGCGACACACACTGCAGCCGATACACTAACGTGTCGCAACGCACAGTTTGGAAATCTCTGGTATATGTAAAGTAATGTGAATTGACCTTAAAGCTGGTATCCTGTGGCTTTTCATACTTTTACTGCTGGAAATACATGGTATAGCACTGGATCAGAGTGTTGCATTTTTTCTTTGTCAAGAGAATCAATTATTTTCCATTTTCTCATTGGTTGCCTCCCTCACATCTCATTCTTAAGGCCTTTCTAGGTAGGGAGGTCACCTAGCTGGAGAATAGAGAAGATTCAGAACATGCATGGCAATATACCAGAAAGCTTTTCTAGTCTGGTCTAGTAAAGGTTATAGGGACTGGAGTAATTGTTACATCTTGGGACGGGCTTAGAGTTTGCAACTTGGGATAGGCCAGCAAGAGAGATTGGGGGTGCTCCTCTCTGACTGAGCTTGATGTCGTCTTTGCCCTGAGTTATATAAGGAACTAGCTGGCCCGGTCACATGTTGCTGTGGGTTTTTGTGTTAAATGGACCTTCAGCGTCTCCCTTTAGAGTCCCCTCACCTGCCCTGTCCCAACCCTGACTCCCCTACCGTAAGTTTCAAAATAAGACTCCCCCACCCACGCGTGTTCCTGAAAATGTCCCCACCCCCCCCCACTGCTTTGGCTGACTCAGGGTCCCCCCCCCCCATGGCTATGTGTTTTCCCCCTCCCTTTGTTGTGTCTCATCCCTGTGCCCCCCCCCCCGGGTTGTGAAAGGCCCTATTCTGTGTTTTCCCCTGCTTGGCAATGCTGCGGCCTATTGAAAAAGCTGGGCCTTGTTGCTGCAAAAGGACTTTTTCAGTTGGTTGCTGTGGAATTTTGTGATGTCATCTGGCGGCGCAGCTTTGGAGCTGCTGGAGTCTTCAGAGCTTCTAGTGGTGACGTCTAATTTGGGCGCCACTTTTTTTTCTGTTTAATCATTATTTTAGGTGTGAAAGGTGTGGGTGTTTTTTTTGGGGGGGGGAATTACGCCAGATCCCTCCCTGATGGGCATGGAACGTTGTGGCCAAATTTGTTACATTACGGTTCAGCAGTTACGGAGAAAGGCTGTGACTTCCATGTGCGCAATGCCTATATATATATGCAAAAGTTTGGGGGAGTGAAATGCACCCTTGCTTGAATGTGAAATTGCTGGTCTTTTAACAGAAAGAAGAAACATATTTCACATCAACCTCCATACCGGAGGAAAACTCAGTGCAAAAAGAGCTTTTAAGCTCTCTGCCTTGCTTGCATTTACCTTGCAGAATTTCAACCAGCTGGTCTTCAATTGTGTATGATTGAAATTGTGCAAGTTGGATGTGCATAAGATGCCATCATACTACTGTATACACCACTTTGTTTACTACCGGTAATCATTTTTCTTCATTCTGAAAAGGAAGCCAGCTCCTTTCAGATCAAGTCATTACTCAGTACTTAGTACCAGCTTACACAAATTTTGTAGTTCTGTAAACAGTTGTATCTGAATGAATGTCTTTTGAGGGGGCTGTTTCCTTCCGAGGACACTGGGGGTTGGTGGGCAGGGAAACCCATTCTAGCTTTCCTTATCCTCGACTGTAGCACTTTGAGTAAGGATAAACTTAATCATATTGTTTATGTACCACTTTTCTTAACATGTTCCTATTCCCTCAGCATAGTGTATTTCTTAAATAATTTGTTTTTCCCCAGAGCCGTCTCCAATGCCTCTGAATAGGAGAAGTTCAGGACGTCAGGGTGGAGTTCATGAACTGTCTGCTTTTGAGCAGCTTGTTGTGGAATTGGTGCGCCATGATGACAGCTGGCCTTTTATGAAACTAGTGTCCAAAATCCAGGTAAATAGATTGGGTCCAGTGTAGTAAAAAGTGCCATTTACTGACAAACCAGGAATAGTCAAAAAGAGGAATAGAAAAATACAGCTGAAATTCAATCTCTACATTTGAGTCATATCTAGAACTAAAAGTTTCATATGTTACTGTAATAACTTGGGTATGCCTCACCTTATCTATTTTGAAGATGTAAAATTGGTGGAATATATGGGCTAATGTACTATTAAGGACCCAGGTGGCGCTGTGGTTAAACCACTGAGCCTAGGGCTTGCTGATCAGAAGGTCGGCGGTTCGAATCCCTGTGACGGGGTGAGCTCCCGTTGCTTGGTCCCAGCTCCTGCCAACCTAGCAGTTCGAAAGCACATCAAAATGCAAGTAGAGAAATAGGAACCGCTATAGCGGGAAGGTAAACGGCGTTTCCATGTGCTGCTCTGGTTTGCCAGAAGCGGCTTTGTCATGCTGGCCACATGACCTGGAAGCTATACGCCGGCTCCCTCGGCCAATAATGCGAGATGAGCGCGCAACCCCAGAGTCGGTCACGACTGGACCTAATGGTCAGGGGTCCCTTTACCTAATGTACTATTAGTGCTAATGCCAGAGAGATTGACTTTTCTCCAATCATTATTTGAATGCTAAGACAGCAGAAGTGTAAGAGACAATTCAGCAGTCAGTGCCAGGTCCTGAAATTCAGAAAGGCTTCCGTTGTTGGCTGTGTGAAGAGGAAACTTGTTAAATCCAGGTTCAGCATTTTCTGTTTTGTTCGTAGCTCAGCGATTCTCAGGAGGTAGCTGAACACACACCATGGATGGGTAATGTCACTACCTTGCAACTGAAGACAGGAAATGCAAACTGATGTTTTGCATTTTAATTTGGTCCAACGAATGACAAACTGCAGGAACAGACTTAATAGATCCAGAAAGGGAAACATTATTGGGGGGAAACTCATAACAGTATAATTGACTTGTATTGTAAAACAATGTAATGGCCACAAGATGGCGATGTTACCCAGCCATGTTGCCTGTTAATCACCTAGAAACACCCTTCAGATGAGGACCAGCTGTTCCACTTTTTGAACATTGAAGTAGAACAATGAAAAGTGGCATACAAATTCAGGACATGATTCTGTACTGCACAGTTTGAAATCAGGCTGTTCTTAAGAGACAATGGATTGGAAATATGTAAAATACATACCTTGTAACTGCTGCATACATTCCTGATATTCAGAAAAAGGCAGGACTGCCTGTTTGGGTGGGCAGATTAAAAAGATTTAACTTCTGAATGAGGTCTCTTGATTTATTGCCTAAAATTCATGAAAAATATCTTGATTGTATGTACTTTTTTGCTTTCTCTGCATTTTTTAAAAATGTACTTCCTTACTTAAATGCAGGTACCAGACTACTATGATATTATCAAAAAACCTATTGCCTTAAACATAATCCGTGAAAAAGTCAACAAATGTGAATACAAGCTAGCTTGTAAGTAAAGTTTTCTGAAATAATTCTATTTCTGTTGCTTTAAACCCAGCTTAATTTACAAGGCATCTGAATGACTTTAGTTTTATGTTATTCTAAAACAGTGGAGTTATGCATTAGGAGTTATGCTCCCAGCAGTGGGCATTCGGCATATTGAACAATACATGCTTGAGCATTATTTACCTCTAGGTGAAATGTGAGAATACTCTCTTGTAAGCCAAAGTAATCCACCGCAAGGGTGGTGGTGTCTTTGTCTAGGAAACATTGATTTGGGGATTATCTATAATTTTTTATAACATGATGGACTAATTGTGTATTTGTTTTTTCTTCCTTACAGCGGAATTCATTGAAGACATTGAACTGATGTTTTCAAACTGCTTTGAGTATAACCCACGCAATACAAGTGAAGCAAAAGCTGGAACAAGACTTCAGGATTTTTTCCGTGTTCAGGCTCACAAGCTTGGACTTCCTGTTACTTCTGGTTACATGGACCGTGTTGCTCCAGCAGCCAAAAAATCCCGAATCTAACGTCTTCCTTTTAAAGGACTTCTATTAGAGGAATCCTCTTATATTTTCATGGAAATGAAATATTTAAATCATGCAGCCATAGAAAGCAATAACATCTGTCACACCTTGGAAGTGTGACCTGCACTATGTTCTCAATTATTAAGCACTCAGGAGAATGTAGGAAAGATTACCTTTGCTACAGTTTTGTTCAGTGACTAATAACTTTGATCGATGTGTTTTGAATACAGTACTGGTTTACAGTAGCTTTTGTACTTTTAAATGACCATTTTGTGTCAAAATACCTTCCAGAAATATTTTTCTTCAGCACCAGATAATATTGTCATATTGTTTAGATCTTGTAGGAGCTGTGGCATTGTCTTGTGAGGATTCTACCTAGGCTAAAACAGTCATCTGCAACACAGTGGACCTCTGAAGTCACTTGAGCACAAAGTTTTGACACTACAAGTGAATGAGTACAACTTTTTATCATTTAAATTAGTGTGCTGGTGCTGGTTGGAGAAATTCAATCTGACTTTATTAAGTAGATATTTATTTAGCATTCAAATAATTTGTGGACTTGTTTTTGTATTTATAAAAAAAATTTACTTGGAGGATAAATAATTCATTAATTTCCTGTTTACTCTGTGTTTAGTTGTTTATACCTCTCATGATCAGTTAATTGTCCTCTACCTGGCAGTTCTTCCAGCAAAACTGAAAGTTTATTTGTACAACTTTTGAGTGTAAAAAATAAAGTGAAACATTTTTCAAAGTACTACTTGCTTATCTGTATACTAGTGGCTGCCCAATTCTTGGGTGAAGCAAGAATAGATAACAGGACTTGCCACTTATTGGGTCTATCAGCAGCATTTCTTAATTGATGTGTGATCCTTTAATGTTTGCAGATCTGTCATAATGGACTATTCCAATACCTGTGTCCATACTACTCCTGCAGATGTCTTGAAAACAACTTATTTAATTTTTTCTAAACCTTTTTTTCAATAAAGTAAAACAAAAAAACTTTTGCCTCAATATTAATATTGGGTGACTTAGAAATTTCCCTCTGTTCAAAAGACCAGAAACATGAGGTTCCTATTAACAGAGAGTATGAGAATTGACTGTTATCAGAATAGCCCAAATGTGAGTTACTCAATTCAGTCAATCAATCATTTTATTTGTATGCTGCCTTTCCAAAGTTAAAACAATGTTCAAAGCAGCTTACAACATGTTAAAATTACATAATTACGAACATAACGTCTGTGGTTCTCTAGATGTTGCTAGACTACAATTTCCATCATCCCTGACCATTGGCCATGCTGCCTTGAGACTAATCGGAGTTGGAGTTTGACATCGATACCAGGGAAGGTCCTAGAAGAGATAATTCAACAGTCTGTGACTGTTTGGAAAAGGTTGCTGTGATTACTAAGACTCAGCATGGGTTTCTCAAAAATGTCATGCCAGACCAATCTGATTTCTTTTTTTAAATGGAACTACAAACTTGGTGGATCAGAGAAATGCGATAGACATAGGGTTTCAGTAAGGCTTTTGACAAAGTCTTCCATGATATTCTCATGAGAAAGCCTGTAAAATGTGGGTTGAATGAGGTAACTGTTAGGTGGATTTGTAGCTGGTTAACGTACCAAACTCGAGTACTGAATGATTCCATGTCATCCTGGAAAAAAGGAAGAGCCAGGTGCACAAATATAAGATGGGGGACACCTAGCTTCAGTGCTTTTTTTCTAGGGGTATGCAGGGGTATGCATACCCCTAAACATTTTGTGAATCTTTGTACTTTTGTCCATTTACTGTATTTTTCCCAATTTGAACTATAAAATTGTGATTTTCTTGAGTCAAAATGAGAGTACCCCTAAACCTTTTTAAAGGAAAAAAGCACTGCCTGGCTTACTAGCAGTACATGTGAAAAGGATTTAGGGATCTTGGTGGACCACAAGCTTAAGATGAGTCAACAGTGTGATGCAGCAGCAAAAAAAGCTAATGCTATTCTAGGCTCCATCAATAGAAATACAGTGTCCAGATCAAGGGAAGTAATAGTACCACTCTATTCTGCCTTAGTCATACTGTGTCCAATTCTGGGCAGCACAATTTAAGGATATTAACAAACTGGAATGTGTGCAGAGGGCAACCAAGATGATCAAGGGTCTGGAAAGTAAGCCTAATGAGGAATGCTTGAAGGAGCTGGGTATATTTAGCCTGGAAAAGAGGAGACTGAGAGGAGATATGATAGCCATCTTCAAATATCTTAATGGCTGTCACATGGCGGGGGGGGGGGCGGCATGCTTGTTTTCTCCTGTTCTTGAGGGTAAGACTTGAGGCAATGGCTTCAAGTTGGAGGAAAGGAGATTTCAACTAAACATTCGGGAAGACAGTAGGAGCTGTTTGGCAGTGGAACAGACTTCCACAAGAGTGGGGGTCAGCAACCTAAGGCCCATGGGCTGGAAGCGCCAGTGGCCCACGGAGGGGACTCTCTTCCGCAGCTCCAGAAATCACTTCTGTGCATGCCCAGACATCGGAAATCATGTCTGCAGCACTGGAAATCACTTCTGCACATGCCCAGACGCAGGAAATAGCTTCTGTGCAGGCATGATTTTCAGCATCTGGGCATGCGCAGAAGTGATTTACGGCACTGCGGACATGCGCAGACACGATTTGCGACGTCTGGGCATGCACAGAAGCCATTTCTGGAGCTGTGGAAGAGAGTCCCCTCTGTGGGTGACAATTTCCAGCATCACACTGCACCAGCCCGGCCCACAGAGGATCTCCACGGGAGTGATCCAGCCCATGGCCAGTAAGCCTTGCCGACCCCTTCCAAGAGGGAGTTTTTAAGCAGAAGTTGGATGGCCATCTGTCATGGGTGCTTTAGTTGAGATTCCTGCATTGCAGGGGATTGGAGTAGATGACCCTTGGGGTCCCTTACAACTCTTAAGATTCTATGAGTCCAACAACATCTGGAGGGCCACAGGTTCTCTATCACTGGAAGGCATCTAACCTGCAGACAGATGGAGCACGATAAGTACTCCTGAAAACTGGTTGAAGTCTTGGGCATGAGCGACAATGTGCTTGTGAGAATGTTCGTTTCATTCACCTTACCTATTACTGTGAGGTGTGCTATGTAAATTTAAATGGACCACAAGAGAATCTCACCCCTGTCTTTAAAGCACCCATGGGCACTGCGTTTTTATACAGGTCAAGCATAGGCATAACTTTATAATGAAACATTGATAAAAGGTCTGAAAGACTTGTTTGCATGAATCTGAACATAAGAGATGGCCATTATAAAAGAGAGCCACCCAATTACTTTTTATAATTATTTTTCTTGATATTTTTTTACCGATGAACAAATGCCACAGAACAAAAAAACAGTAAACCTATGGTACATATTGCTGTGTGCAGTACATGTGTATCCTTTGACTCTTGATTCTTGAGTAAAATATAAAAAAATATTCTTTTCCCCAAATGTAGGGCCCTTGTAACATCTCCTCCCTGTCCTCCAATTCCAGATTGACCCACAAATTAGCTTTATTTTCATGTATTAATGCCAACAATTGCTTAACTTGGAAGGCACTAAATACCAGAAGTTAGGTATTCTGGGGACTCCTGCTGCTATGTGCACCCATCCCCACTGTTTTTCTCTCTCTGCTTTTTATCATTATCTACTACTTTGTAAATTTATCTTGTTGTATATAAACTGGTAGTACTTCAAAAAGGTATGCCAATTTTGGTTACCACTTTCATTTTAATTAGTGCTATTATGCCAATACAGATTTTCGGGCAGATTTTTCTATAGACCTGATAAATAGGTACCGCTACAGCGGATAGGTAAATGGTGTTTCCGTGTGCTGCTCTGGTTTGCCAGAAGCAGCATTGTCATGCTGGCCACATGACCTGGAAGCTGTATGCCAGCTCCCTCGGCCAATAACACGATATGAGTGCCGCAACCCCAGAGTCGGTCACGACTGGACCTAATGGTCAGGGGTCCCTTTACCTTTTAAACCACACTAAAACTCTGCAGTTGGTGGCCAGCATGCACATGCTTAAATTAATTACTGAATAAACTATTACAGATTTATTAGATAGTATTTCAGACTGCTTTGACATGAATTTAAATCTGCTTTATTTTCTGTTTTGATATATGCTACATCTTGTTGTGTGCCTACCTACATTCTGATACGTACTTTGCCTTAGCCGAGTTGACCTTTTTTCTGTTAGTCTCTTTGGGCAAGAGAGCGATCTAAGCTAAAAATGAAATGCATGCCTCTGTTATTTGCTGCTCCGTCTGACACAGGTACCTCTACTCCTTCAGCAACTCTGTTGCCCCTTCTCCCAAGTCACAAGGTGGCCCAAACCCAAGTGCTGCCTGTCCACAGAAGTACTCAGAAGAGCCGGTGCAGTACAGTGTGGTACAGTGGTTAAGTATCGAACTAAGATGGGAAGCATGCACAGGTGTAGCCAGGGCGGGGGGGGGCAACTCCCCCCCTAAATCAAGCAAATCAATAAAAATACTTAAGCGAGGTTCTGCCCCCACAACATGCCTGCCTCCCCAAAATAAATCCGGGCTACGCCCATGGGAGTAGGGTTCAAATCCTCACTGGCCATGAAGCTTACTGGGTGACCTTGAGCCGGCCACTGCCTCTCAGCCCAACCTACCTCACAGGGTTGCAGTGGGGATTAATTCAGGAGGGGGGGGGAGAGAACCAGGTACGTCACCTTGAGCTCGCTGCAGAAAACGGCGGGATATCAATGCAATGAAGTCGAAGGAATACTCAGTTGCCTGTTTGCGAAGAGCCGCCGCCGCCTGCGCTTGCTCCCCGGCTCCGTCGAGAGCGCGGAGAGGGAGGCAGCTGGTCCTCCTTCCTCACGGCTCCTTCAGCGGCCCGTTGAGCGAGGAGGCCAGGCTGGAGGCAGCTGCAAGAGCGCCCGCTGCTTCCAGGCGGTGCCTGGTGGGCCGCTCCATCCCAGGGAGCAGCGGAGGTGGCAGCTTCGTGGCCATCTCCGCGGCTCCCCCTCACCCTGCGGCTTGGCTTGGCCGCGCAGCGGAGGGAGAACCGGCCGAAACGAAGCAGCTCCGAGAGGGAGGCGAGCGAGCAGCTGAGGCGCCTGGAAAGGGCCGTCGCAGCGGCCGCCCTTTGCTCGCCTCCCCTCCGTGGGCTGCGGGGTGTGTGGGGGGGGCGATTCGCCCGCCGCGCCGCTACCGCGGAGACGGCAGCAGGTGCCGCTCGGGGCGTCTGCGCTCGCCTTCAGGTCAGCCTGGAAGCGGGCGAGGGAGTTGTAGGGCGGCCCAGTGGGGCGGGGCGCAACCCTAGGAGTCGCCCTGTGGCCAGGACAAAGCTGGAGGGTGGCGCGGGGAGGGGGTGCCTAATTCTCCTCAGGAAATCCCCCTTCGTCCTTCCTTCTCGTTAGGGAAGTTTCCTCCTCGAAAGAGGAGTGGGGGCGTCGTTCACGATAAGGAGAAGGAGGAGGGAGGTGGGCGGCCCTCCATCCCCTCCCCATTTTGTGCTCTGCAGGGCTGGGCAGGGCCTGCAGCACGTGGTGACAGAAGGCGGCGCCCATGTGACCGGTCTCTCCCAGCCCCCGTTTCCCCTCCAGCCCCCCGCCTATCTCCTCGCCTCAGCCCAGCCTGCGCTTTCCGAGCTGTGCTGCGAGCAGCGTCAACTAGACCCCTCCGCTCCATAGGCAGCAAGTAGTAGGAGCGGCCTCCGCCATCGCCGCCGCCGTCGCAACAGGGACCCGGCACCATGGTAAGGGCGGGGCAGCTTGACTCGCCTCAGCGTGGCCCGGCCGGCTTGTGCCAGGCAGGGTGTGGGACTAGGCCCCCCCGCCTGGGTGAGAGGGGCTCAGCGGGGCCCGCGGCCTCTGGCGGCCATTTTAGTCTAATTTTAGCCCGGGGAAGGGGTGGCGGGACCGACTCTGCCCCCCCCCCGCCGCCCCAACTCGTGGTCGGCAGTCGGCCCGCTTCCCGGGGAGAAGCGCCCGCAAGTTCATCGCGCGCGGTAAAAGAGGGGGGTCCCACGCACAGAGTCTCTCGCGCTTGGACGGCTGCTTTTTCTCGCTATGCTTTATTCTTTTCACAAGTCTGTAAGCCCACACACATCTCCACGGGCGAGGAAGCAAAATAAGGGGCGTCTGAGCGTCTGGTTCCTTCCTAGGTGTAGCGGAGGGTAGGGTGTCAACGGCTCTTTGTAAGATGGCAGGGTATATATATGACCCTCTTCTTGGGTTGTTGCTTTGAAGAATGAGGACCAAGTAACGGGACAACTTACCTTCACACACCCTTTCGTTCCCTTCCGTGGAGCCATAGGGACGAATGTGTCGTTTGCGCGTGTAACGGGGCTTTGGTCCTCCTTACTCTGGAAAGGGCTTTCCCCCCGTGTTATGGTAAGCCCCGTCGTTTTTAATCGTGGCGAAATACGTGTTATGCCGCTGTCATTTGGGAGAAGCTAGGGGTAGCAAATCACTTGTATCTCTATCTATGGAAGGGTAAATTTATGCGGGAGCCCAGACCACGGAGGTTTGGTTCCTTTTGCTTGGCTTTGAAACGGAGTGAAAGAACAGGTTTCGCCGCCTCCTTAATTCTCTTCCTCTTTGTGGGGGGCTAATCGTTTCAATAGTGTACATATGACACAGTGAGGATGGTCTCCTTTTCATTTTGCCTTATGGTGGAATTCCCCCTTTCTCGTAGTGCGTTGTAAGAATATAGCGGCTTTCTGCTTCTCTTAGTTGGGATTGTGATGCCAGCGCGGGTGGGTGGAATGACGCATAGTTGGGTTTGCCCCTCTCCATTGTGTCTGAATCTGTCGGGGGGGGGGGGAGAGGAAGCACCAAGCCGAGAGATGGCTGCTTCCTTTGTTGGAGTGCTTTAATCATAATTTGTGGGCAGGGTGCTCTTAAATGGGAAAGCTGGAAGGTGAGTGGCATTTACCATTCATTGTGTTTGGATGGTGTCTGGTTTATGGCAGGAATTCAGTGTTTGTTTGTGTAACATGGGGGCATCTATCTTGTTCTTGTTGCAGTGTACCATTAGGAGCTCTGCCCTAGGACTACATTGCTGAGAATCCAGCAGAAGGGCAGGAATGTTCTGGCTGTATTTGGGCAATAGTCATTACACTGGCACTAGATGGCTCAAAAACTGACTGGGGTGGGGGGTGAGAAAAGAAAAAAACGGTAAAGGAGCTGTATTGTCTCATCTTTACATAGAAGTGAACAATATGGTATAAAACATGCTTGTCCATTATCAGTTTTAATTTTTCTTTATTTTTTTCTCTAAATTTTTGAGATATACAACTAAACTAAATGGAGTTTTGGAGAAGAAATAGTGTTTGAGAACTAGTTGTAAGAAACATTTTTTAAATGAAGATTCCTACTTTGTGTTTTAAATAACAAGTTAGAAATTATTAAATGTGCTGTAAAAAGCTTTACAATCTTTGCTCTTTTAAGGGGGTTGTTTATCTGAAAACAAGTATAGTTAGTTATTTTTAAGTGTTTAAAAGAAAAACCTTTTGGTTCCTTTCCCATGTTACAGCAGTGTCATGGGAGCTGCTCTTCTCTGGGTTTACCCCATGATAACATTTAAATGCCCTCAAATATAGGCAGGAACAGTTGCCTGGGCCTTTAAAACAGAATTGGCACTCCTTAATTGCAGGCCTATTAACCTACAGCAACACTATAGGAAGAAAAGCAGAAACTAAAAAAAAAAAAGCTTCTGGGTTTCCAGTGTAACGTTACAGAACATCTCTGTCCAGTCAGAATGTGAGAGTCAGATTTTTGTAGGCTCGGCTTCTATAAGCCTCAATACTGTACTCTTAGGAGGAATTGTACATTCTGTCCTTGATTCTTTCATCATGTAGTAACTTCACTGGAATATTTATAGAGTATTAAATAAAATCTAGGAATTTTTAATACATAATATTAAACCTGACACAATACAAAAGGCATTTCTTCTCTTAGAGGCTTACATCACTGAACAAAACTAGAATAATGACAGAGCTTGATATGAACTACTGCAAATGCATTTGATTATTTCTGTGCAAAATACCATGTAGTGTTTGCTTAAGTATGTTTACTCATTAGTAAGTCCCACTGAATTCAGTGAGAGTTACTCTTGTCTAAATGTGCTCTTAAATGAGTCAAAATTGCTATCTTAACGTAAAACTAGATAATTGTGTTTTGTTGTGTTGTATTAAGGTCATGATGGCTGGCTTTGGACCAAATGGTATGTTTCTAATAGATGATGTTTATTATAGTGGATGTTGTTTTGCTTTGTTTTGTAGGCTTCTGGAGTAACAGTGAATGATGAAGTTATCAAGGTTTTCAATGACATGAAAGTACGAAAATCTTCAACGCCAGAAGAGATTAAAAAACGAAAGAAAGCAGTTCTCTTCTGTTTAAGTGATGACAAAAGACAAATAATTGTAGAAGAAGCAAAGCAGATACTAGTTGGTGACATAGGTGATACAGTGGAGGACCCTTATACATCTTTTGTGAAGCTGTTACCTCTGAATGATTGCCGATATGCTTTGTATGATGCAACATATGAAACAAAGGAATCTAAAAAAGAAGACCTGGTTTTTCTATTCTGGTGTGTAAATCAAAGGATTATTATTTAAATAGAATTTTGTTTCAAAATTTCAATGGGTTAAATAACAAGTCTTTACTCCCCATCTGTAGGGCTCCAGAGAGTGCGCCTTTAAAAAGCAAGATGATCTACGCAAGCTCAAAAGATGCCATTAAAAAGAAATTCACAGGTATGAGCAGAAAATATTCCACATGGCAACTTTGTATTTAGCTACTTCCTCAGAGTGAGTAACAATTCCTTTTGGATAACTACCATGTTTAAGCTGCTATTGAAGTAGGCAGGTATTTGATACTTGAGCAGTAAGGCACTTCTTGCTATGAAAATGCTGAACAAATATATCTCTGTTCATTTGTCTTTTTCAGGTATTAAACACGAGTGGCAAGTAAATGGGTTGGATGATATTAAAGATCGATCAACACTGGGAGAGAAACTAGGAGGCAATGTGGTAGTTTCACTTGAAGGAAAACCCTTATAAAAGGACAGACAAGTGCCATCTGGAGCTTCCATTTTTGCAGCTCATTCAATTGGAATAGCATTAGTTCCTTTTGCCCCACCTTCCCAGATCCCAAATACCTGAAGGAGACGTCATTAAACAGTCTATAAGTGGTCACCATTAGACTGTTTTTAAACCTGATAGTTTATGTAGAATCCAAGGAATGCCTCACATCATATTCTTAGCCAAAACTGATGTGGGCATTCCTTGCAAATATGTACAGTGAATGTGATAGTTGATGTGGATAGTCTAGCCAAGCAACAAAAGGTTTAAGCTAATTGATTGCCTTTAAAGTATTGTCCAACGGTCAAATGGTAGACTCTATTCAGTATTACTTTACAGTTGCACTTGATCGCAGTTCCATGAGGCTCTTGTGCATTCATACACCTCACCTGCCTTGACAAGCCTTTTTTGTTACATGGCAGCACTCAACACTATGCATTTAAATTAAAGCACTTTTTGTAATATGTTTTAATTCCCCTTTCCCAAGGAATGCCAATTAAGTTTCTGTAATTGTCATCAAACTGTTGTAGTACCCCAGTCTTCATTCCTGTTACATGCATATCTTTATAAGTGAAGTAGCTGTTAATGATGCCTTTTTGTTTTTCTGTTGAATGTACACTACTGAACAGGAGTAGGAACTATCTGTTTACCATGCAAGTCTTGCAACACTAATGATGTTTTGTAAAACATCAATCATAATGGCAATTTCTGTATAAAAAGAGCCTTAAATGGAACATTGTTTTTGAGATCAAATATATTAGCCACGTTGCAATAAAACTTGTGGCTTATTACAGAATGTTGCCTTGTTTTCATTGGGAAATACAGAATGAAGTGTATTTTAACATTTTGCAGAGTTTTGTTTCAGCGGTACCTCTCCTAGATACTGAACAGTTGCTCTCAACTTCAGTAATGAATCTTTTTATATTTATTCATGATCTCACTGTAGGAATAATTTGAATAGGGGGCTTTCCTCAGCAATCTTTACTTTTTGGGAACAACTGGGGCATCAGTCTACAACTAGCTTATATCTAAAACTTAAAAGGGAAACAATGAGACATGTAATGCACTATTACAGAATATCCTTCACAGTTTTACATGTTATGTATTGCAAATACCATCTTTTGTTCAGTCACAAGGCAACTCTTGCCAGTTAATTTTTGTGCTAATAGGACTGGAAAGCTTTTGCAGCTACTAAGTCTTGCATCAGGAACATGATTTGGCTAAGAGCCAAACACCGCTCTCCTTATAGAGAATTTGATCTGCTCTGTGCGAGCAGTCCTCCTTTGGCCAGAGCTATTTATGGCAAACACATGCTTTTGTATCTTGTCATCAGTTCTCCACAAATGGCAAAACTGGACATGATTCTACTGGTATGCATAAAGGAACTCTGTTAGGGAGCCAATTGCTGTTGCAGTGTACATACCACTAGGAGGAATGCTTTCATCAAAGGATAGAAATTGAAAATGGTTAGCAGTTTCTTAAACGAAGGTAGCAAAGAATAGAAATAAGTTTAAACTGATGTAAACTTTTTTTTTACTGAAGTCTGGAGGAGAAATAGACGACAGTAAATAGGTTTATAAAACAATGTAATTTGTCAGTGACTCTGTAGAATGTTACTATTTCAAGCTTTCAGCTGTGTCTGACTTAATTGGAAGTGAAATGCATCTCTTTTAGTGTACTGAATTCTATTGTAGAATTCTGACTGGCATGCTGAGTTGCTAGATGTTAACTATTTCTATGCAAAAAAGGAAAGCTAAAATTCTTTTTTACAGATTAAAACATTTGATTGGAAAGTGTCTTCATTATCCCACATCTCTTAAACATTATGCCTCATAAAAACCTGTAAAAACCTGACTGGTATAAAAACTTTGCTCCATTTTGTTACCTAGAATGTACTGTTTCCCTTCTAGAATTGAGAAAACCCAAATGCTTTGAAATGAATGTTAAACTTAAAAAATAATAATCTGTACCTGAGCAATGCTCATCTGGGTAAAGCACTATTTTTCAGTTCATGTAATCTTCTGCTAGTAATGTCATTTGGTGCTTGCAGATTGTGTTGAACAGATGTCTGAGGCTTTAGAACTGAATATTGAAGAGGAGAGTATGTTTACTTTAAAATTGAGCCCAGTTTTGTATTCATTCAAAAGTCTACATGGATTTATGTAAAATGAAAGCTTATTTATATTGACGAAGGACAGAACTCTGCATAATACCTTTGGTCCAAAAAGCATGTTTACAGCTGAGAGTACTGACTGAGATCTGATCAAATCCAGTAAACTATAACTTGCTTTTGGAAATGCTTCTACAAACCTCTTACTACTCGGACAATAAAACAAATGAGAGACAGCTGGCATGTGTTACAAATGGGCTGTCAGCTGTTGTTTTCTATCATGCAAAATGACGAAGGCCTCATTGTGACTTAAAAGGTTGAAGGAAAGCTTCAAAACAGCATCTTGCATGTTTCTCCCATCATAGATGGGACGTTGGGTGTTGGCTTCAGTTACTTTATTGACAAAGAAATGTTAAAATAAAAGTTTTTATGACAGTGCTAAAAATCTCTGTAGATACTGCATTTTTGTTTTGAAAGTCTTTTTTGATCTTTGAAAATTGAGCAAATTTAGCTTAAATTTTTAAAACATGAACATGCTTTGTATGGGCTGATTCTGAAAGGACAAAACAAAACTAGGTACAATATAGTATAGAAACTAAGAGCGACTTTATTAATAACTGAATAGCTACTAAGTTGACGTCAGATGCTATTTGTTTATCTGACAAACCTGTCCTAATTTAATCTCTGACAGTCTTCCTTAGGTGAAGGATTTCCATGTTTAGTTACTAACGCAAAGTTTGGAATAATCTGATAACCTGATCAAAATAATAAACTGCTCAATTTCCGGTTTATAGAAGATTTAAGTTTCTATAGAGACATGTTAAAAGATGAATCCCTATTTTGGCCAGCTAATCAAATCTCAGATACCTGAAATGTTTAGGCTCAATAGTATTTTGTGATTACTGTATATACAATGTAGCTATTCGGCATATGTGTTAAGAATGGGATAAGTCTACCTTGATTGTAGGGTAAATAGTTAATACACTTTGTAATCTTGAATTTTTTATAAGTAAGATGTGTTAGATAGTGAAAGGAGTATAAATTACTGTGATATATTGAATTGTGGACCTGACAGATTTAATAGCCCCAAGCTTAGTGAAATGTCAATATTCATTCTTATTACATGGTGCCTTGCAATGGAACATAAACAAAAATACAGATCACTAACCCAAGGTGGTTAGAATTTCATTTTGATGGTGGAGGATTTATAGAGAAGGGAGGAAAGCAAGAAAATGAAAAAGGCAAGTATAAGGAATGCCTGTGAGGAGAGCTGGCCCACACATATGGCAAGATGAGACAACCATCTCAGGTGGCAGGATCCACAGGGGCAGCAGATACCAATGCAGAACTATCTGCCCTTGTTCCTGATGTAGTTCTCCACTCATCCCTTTTTCCCTTGCAGGAAAGGAGAGCACTACTTAGATCTGCCTCAGGTACCAAAACGTCTTGGGCCAGCCCTCCCTGTGAGCTGACTTGGTTGAGGGTATGGACAAAATGTTTGTGGAAAATTCAGGAGCTTGAAAGAAGGACGGTAAAAGGTTTTGGGTGCAACAGATTTTGTGCTAGGATATATCTTGCAACACGGGCATAGTACCATGTACTGGAGTAAGTTTAAATGGGTGCTGATGTCATTACAGAAGGTTATATCCAACTAGGTTTTATGCTGAATAGGCCCATTGAAATTTATGGAATTGACAGTCCTGTCCGTTAATTTCAGTGGGTCTGGAGTCTAAACCAGGTGAAGGTAGCCAATGAGTTTCAAACCCTTGGTGAGTTAGGGACTTTTTCTGCATGCAAAGACAGGCATCAGCAGATACAGCTGCTTGGTGGGACATCTTCGAGAGAAGAAAAGGCTAAGGAGTAGATCATAGAATTGGAAGAGACCACAAGGGCCATCCAGTCCAACCCCCTGCCAAGCAGGAAACACCATCAAAGCATTCTTGGCATATGCCTGCCAAGCCTCTGCTTAAAGACCTCCAAAGAAGGAGACTCCACCACACTCCTTGGTAGCAAATTCCACTGCCAAACAGCTCTTACTGTCAGGAAGTTCTTCCTAATGTTTAGGTGGAATCTTCTTTCTTGTAGTTTGAATCCATTGCTCCGTGTCTGCTTCTCTGGAGCAGCAGAAAGCAACCTTTTCCCCTCCTCTATATGACATCCTTTTATATATTTGAACATGGCTATCATATCACCCCTTAACCTTCTCTTCTCCAGGCTAAACATACCCAGCTCCCTAAGCCGTTCCTCATAAGGCATCGTTTCCAGGCCTTTGACCATTTTGGTTGCCCTCTTCTGGACACGTTCCAGCTTGTCAGTATCCTTCTTGAACTGCGGTGCCCAGAACTGGACACAGTACTCCAGGTGTGGTCTGACCAGAGCAGAATACAGTGGTACTATTACTTCCCTTGATCTAGATGCTATACTCCTATTGATGCAGCCCAGAATTGCATTGGCTTTTTTAGCTGCTGCATCACACTGTTGACTCATGTCAAGGTACTACACAACTCCAGAGCAAAGTCCCTAAGACAGTTGGATGGCATCTTGTACACCTTCTAGAAACTCCTGCAGCCCACTTGGTGCCAAATGTATTGCTCTGCTTTCCTTTGGACCACATCAGCAAGGCTGGGAGAGGTGGTTGATATGGGAAGCAGTGATGTTGGCCAATAATTTGAGGTTGAATCCTGAAAAGGAGGGGTGTCATATGTCCCAAGTTCTCAATTCCAGGAGGTGGAGAGGCATCCTGTCCTGAATAGGGCTGCTCAGGTGGCGCTGTGGGTTAAACCACAGAATCTAAGGCTTGCTGATCAGAAGGTCGGTGGTTCGAACCCTGCAACAGGGTGAGCTCCCGTTGCTCAGTCCCAGCTCCTGCCCACCTAGCAGTTCGAAAGCACATCAAAGTGCAAGTAGATAAATAGGGACCGCTCCGGCGGGAAGGTAAACAGCATTTCCGTGCGCTGCTCTGGTTCGCCAGAAGCAGCTTTGTCATGCTGGCCACATGACCCAGAAGCTGTCTGCGGACAAACGCCGGTTCCCTCGGCCTATAGAGCGAGATGAGTGCCCGAACCCCAGAGTCGGACACGACTGGACCTGATGGCCAGAGGCCCCTTTACCCTTTACCTTTACCCCTTGATGAAGCAGATCCACAGCTTGGGGGTTCTCCAGGATTTAACATAGTCACTGAAGGCTTAGGTGGCCCCAGTGGCTAAAAGTGCCTTTTTTGAACACCTTGTATGTCAGCCACAACCCCTTTTGGACAGAAATGACTTGCCACTGTACTCCACGTTCTGGTAACTTCCAGACTGGATTATTGCAATGTGCTCTATGTGGGACTGTCCTTGAAGATAACTCAAACTTCAGCTAGTCCAAAATGCAACAGCCCAATTACTGGCTGGGGTTCCACTTAGTTCACATATAAACCTGTTTCAAATCAGCACCCCTGATTATCATTTCACTTCCACTCCAAATTCAACGTGCTCACATTAGCGTTTAAAGCCCTAAACCACTCTGGCCCAAAATATCTGAAAGACTGTCTCCCTTCCCTGCAGACCATCTTGGGTGTTAAGACGGGCAGAGGAGGCTCTCTTGGTAGTTCCATAATGAAGAAGCTTGGGATGATGGTGACTTGGGAGAGAGGATTCTTTCTGGCAGTCCCTAAATTGTGGAGCTCCCTCCCCACATGGGTGAAACTGTTAACTTCACTATACAGTTCTTGGCAAATGCTGAAGATGCACCTCTTTACCATGCCCAGGAAGCAAGCATTTCACTGGGATAGAGCTATGTAAAGCTTTTGTGTGCCTGTAAAATAGATCTGTACGAAGCTACACTTTCATAATGGGAACAGCTGCTGTATTTATACTACTAGAATACACCCACAGCGTGTTTTTAATTATGCTATACAACAGAAACTCAAAGAAAGGACACTTGGATTCCTGTACTCATTTGATTTACATTAGTTATTTTCTCTTAAAAAGCCGAACATGCTTAAAATTGTAAGGTCTCCTTGGTTTCTAGCAGCTGGACTGCTGGAAGGCTTTAAGGTTTGTAATGTCACCCATACAAGGGAAATTCTTTTTGTAATCGGAGCCTATTCATAAATCTTGCCTGAACTGGTAGCAATGTTAAAATTATACCCGTAGCACCATCTATTGACAATGAAGAGGCTTGCAGCTTAATATTTGTACCTAATTCACATTACACTTATGGAACCTGGATAAAGTACACATTGGCTATTTTTTATGAATTTGCAGAGTGAACTTTCTATATTAGTTAAAAGTTTATGTTCTTTCAGATGCAACACGTTTTCACTATACCTAATAAAAATGTATTGCATAAAAACCTGCCTATGCATTTGGTTAGACACAGCTCTCTTGAGAATCCAGGTCATGATGACCCTGGCTACAATCTATTATGCTTACTGTTTGGGAAAAATTCAGCAATGCTGGAGGGGTTGCCAATACAACTGCCAAGTGCTCAGTGTGGTAGGTTGTGGGTTGGGTTGGCATGATTCAATTGCCACTGTGCTCTTCTTAAAAGCATGAGACACAGATTATTCTTTCTGCTAAGGGTAAGGAGCCACAACTTTATTTGGAAGGAAACCTACAGAACTAGCTTCCCTTCTCATTTTTATTTGCTTGTTTCTAGCATCTGTCACATTTAAAACTCTCACTTCACAGTTTTTCTAGAGACAGGTAAGCTCAAATATTTCTTCCATCAACTACTATTCCTGTTTTCATTTACTGAGGGGTTATTTTGTTGGGTGGGGGTAAGCTTATGTTCCCTTTCTACAGATAATAGCAACCTGAGGGGAAACCAGACAATATATTATTCAAGAGAATCAACACTTTTTCAAAACCAACCTTTGATATCCTCAAATATCTGAACGGCTGTCATATGGAAGTTCATACAGCAAACCTTTTTCCTGCTGCTGACCTAAACTGATGGATTCAAATTACAAGATTATGACTAAACAGAAGATGCTAAGAGCTATTTGACAGTGGAACAGGCTGCCTTGGAAGGCGGTAGACTCTCCTTTATTGAAGGTTTTTAAACAGAGATTCAAAGGCCATCTGTCAGGGATTCTTTAGTTGTGATTCCTGCATTGCAGCAGGTTGCACTGGATTACCCTTGGGGCCCCTTCCAGCTCTAAAGTTCTATGATTCTATTATATGCAAACTTGCTAAGTGCTTTATTCTCTGGATAACCCTTTTGTAATCATCTGTTTATGACAGCAAGGGAGGAAATAATTTTTTTTTAGTCAAGCTCTGAATTACAAGTTCTGAAAGTCTAGGCCAGGCACCCCCAAACTTCGGCCCTCCAGATGTTTTGGACTACGATTCCCATCATCCCTGACCACTGGTCCTGTTAGCTGTTAGGGATCATGTTAGGGATCATGGGAGTTGTAGGCCAAAACATCTGGAGGGCCACAGTTTGGGGATGCCTGGTCTAGGCTATAGCTGTCAGATGCAACCATAAGCCTTACTACAATACACATACTCGAAACAAAATAAAAATATCTCCTTCCAGTAGCACCTTAGAGACCAACTAAGTTTGTTATTGGTATGAGCTTCCGTGCATGCACACTAAAGCTCATACCAATGACAAACTTAGTTGGTCTCTAAGGTGCTAGTGGAAGGATTTTTTTTATTTTGTTTCGACTACATCAGACCAACATGGCTACCTACCTGTAAATACAATACACATAGTCAGGCCTGTGTGTTCTTTCTTGCTTTTGCTTTCTTTGCATAATTCTACAGTTTTCACTAGCAGAAACCGATCATGCAATCATGGGGCGCGGGGAGCAGCTTTATCAGGCACTGAAATCCTGCCAGCTATTGTTTTTGTCCAAGTTTAAACTCTCAGAACATGTTCTTCATTACCGCACTTAGTTGGATACTGGTGGCTAAAATTAAACCAATAGGAATTATTTTTTGGCCATGTTTTACACTCCAGCCGTTTTTATGTATTTGAGTGTTGCTGGTGGGTTTTTTTTAAAATAAAAAAAAACTACTGTTACTTCTCTGTGAGCCATTAATCTGAGTGTGAGGTAAACATCTCTAGCTGTAACCCAGAACACACTGGTAATGTGGCAGTCAAAATTACTTTTGGATAAGTAAATGCTTACAAGAATGCAACCAAACATCTTAATAAAGGAATTAACCTGTAAATATACTTGTTTGGTTTAGGGTTAGGCATGCTCTCTTTTTGTTACTCCACTTGTGTCAACTGTGGTCGTGTTGCTGAGAGCTGCCCATATGTTTAAGACTGCAGCTCTGAGAAGGAAATATTTGCAGTTTACACTCTCAGAATTTACTTAATATTTCCCCCACACACCCAAATACACCAATTATTTATTAAAAGCTGGTTTTAAAAAGCAAACTTAATTAGCATGCTTCCTATGAACATGCTACCGTGTTTCCCCTTTTTTAAGACACCGTCTTATTACTTTTTTTTCTCAAAAAACCACAGGGTGGCTTATTTTTGGTGGGATGTCTTACTCGTATTTTTATTATGAGTCTGAGGGAAGGGAGGTGTGCGTCCCTGGCCCAGCCCTCTCTCCCCAGCCCTGGGATGTTCGCAAAGGGCTGCTCTCTCTCTCCTCTGATGTGGGGACTCACTTAATAGCAATCTGCTACACTGGAGCTTCTTAAATCTAAACCAGTATAATGGAATCTATCTGTGTGATACAGTCCTAGCAGTAGCCTATAGTAAAGCAAATAAGGATCTCTACTAGCCAGCTGCCCAAGACTTAAGTTCCAACAATGTAACACTTTGTAGTGCTAAAATAAAAAAAATCCTTCAGTAGCACCTTAAAGACCAACTAAGTTTTATTTTGGTATGAGTCTTTAAGGTGCTACTGAAGGAATTTTTTTATTTTACTTCGACCCAGACCAACACGGCTACCTACCTGTAACCAGAACTTTGTAGTGCTATCACTGATAGCAAAGAAGCTACCTGCTGAGAACAAAGAAGCCAGCTAAACAGCAATTAAGATTGCTGACTTGGTAAATGGTAGCAATTAAGAAGCAATTGAGCTAGCAAGGTAAAATTTTGTGGGTAAAGGAAGCTAGGACCGGCAGTTTAACTTTTGTGCTCACAAACAGCAAGAAGGAAAAAGTCCTTAATTTTTTTAAAAAAGTCCCCAAGGCAAGGACTGCGATCCAGACTACTTACAAATCCTTAAAGGGGCAGCTCCACAGACAAGCAAGCATAAGGTAGAAAGGAAGGCTGCAAGGAGACAACAATCAGACACAGGAGACTGCCGTCAAGAGGAAATCAACAGGCAACTCATGGGTGGACGCATAGAATGGAAGGGAAAGGTGGAGGGAAGCGAGAGGTGGGTTCTGTGTGTGTGTGAGAGAGAGAGACAGAGAGACAGAGAGACAGAGAGACACAGACGCGCACACGGAGATCTCTCCCTTAAAGGGAAAACAGCCTTTGCATTCAATCGCTCCTCTCCCGTCAAGAGGAAATCAACAGGCAACTCATGGGTGGACGCATAGAATGGAAGGGAAAGGTGGAGGGAAGCGAGAGGTGGGTTCTGTGTGTGTGTGTGTGAGAGAGAGAGAGAGAGACAGAGAGACAGAGGACACAGACGCGCACACGGAGATCTCTCCCTTAAAGGGAAAACAGCCTTTGCATTCAATCGCCCCTCTCCCGTCAAGAGGAAATCAACAGGCAACTCAGGGGTGGGCGCATAGAATGGAAGGGAAAGGTGGGGGGAAGCGAGAGGTGGGTGCTCTCTCTCTCTGTGTGTGTGTGTGTGTGAGAGAGAGAGAGAGAGAGAGAGAGAGAGAGACGCAGGGGGCGGGGGGAGAGAGAGAGACAGACGCGCTCACGGAGGTCACGAGGCTTCGGCAGCCAGCAGCTACGGCTCTTCAGTGCATTTTTACAAGCTTTTAAAGGAAATACGTGTCTGTGGAGCGACAGCAAAATGGAGATATTTTTAAGGGGGGGTTGGCTGGCGGGAGGGGGGTTATTGCTACTGGGTGAAGGGTCTATCAGTATGTCTTATTTTCGGGGTATGGCTTGTATCGCGCAATTGCTTAGAAATCCTGCTATGGCTTATATAATGACTACGTCTTAAAAAAGGGGAAACACGGTATTAGCATGCTTCCTGTGAACACCTGAAATTTGCACATGTTAGGTTAACTGTGCACAATGCAGTGCTCATACTGCTCCTGTGTAAGGACAGAGGCTGTGGAGCAGCAGTCTGAGGTGAACTAGTAACTAGGAGACAGGCAAGGCAACAACCACAATACAGCTCAGAAAGACTGTAGTGTTCAAGATAGCTCAGTTGGTAGAGCATGAGACTCTTAATTTCAGGGTTGTAGGTTTGAGCCCCACATTGGGCAAAGAGATTCTAGCATTGCAGGGGGTGGAGTAGATGATCCTTGGGGTCCCTTTCAACTCTACAATTCTGTGATTCTGTTGGGAAAAGGGGCTTTAAAGATTCCAAGGAAAGCCTGGGTGAAGGCAGTCTGGTTCTTCAATGAAAAGGCTGCTACTTGCAGTTCAGTGGTTCACCACATGGAGTAGCCACTCAAGATTTTAGCAGCTCCTGACATCCTGTTTATCTTCAGGGCACTAACATGGACTTGAAGTCAAAACAAAATTTTAAAAATCCTTCCAGTAGCACCTTAGAGACCAACTAAGTTTGTCATAGGTATGAGCTTTCGTGTGCATGCACACTTCTTCAGACTTGAAGGACTGAACAATGCTGAAAGAGACCACTGCAGGCTTTAAATAAGAGCAAGGTAGATGTGTCCCTGTAAGGCTGTTTCTGTGAAGGAGAAAAAAGCAGGAATGGCTGCAAGGTATGTACCTGAACCACTCAAATCAATTTGAGGTGCAGGACACTCCAGTGACACTCCCATTTCTGGGCTATGCATCTATGAGGCTAGCAATTGTACAACAACAGCACCATTTTACTGCCAGGCTCCTTTGACGCGGATGTGTATCGCAAGTAAGCAATGTGCAGCTGGATTATGGCAGAGTGGATCACATGTGTGTTAAAACACAACTGACTTTATTGGATTCACATATTTGTGTATACAGCCAAAAAACACAGATTTCAACCCAGCTATCAATCTGTAATGTGTTTTGTGTTAGGCAAGTTTTTGGAAGGCTAACCACAGAGGACACAAAAGGCACTTCTAAAGTCGCACAATAAGCCATATTAATGATTTACTTACTCAGTCCCTCTCACAAAAGGTTAGTTATCACAATGGCAGGAATGACTGCAGTAAATGGAAATGGATTATATTTTCAGAGCTTTCACATAACATGCATATTTAACATTGCTGAGGAAGATCCTTTGGGGAGGCATAAACTTGTTTGAAGACTGAAGGAAGAACCAATTGAGCCAGAGCCAAGAATGGTGATGTCAGTTACTTTAGATGTGGTTTTTTTGTCTGATCCTTCCTCTGGCCATCTGCCCTTCAGATGATATTTGGCCTATCAATTCTTCAAATGAAGGACTCTCCTCATTTCAGAAGCAGGAATGTAGGCATTAAACCAATTTTCTGCCTGTCTTGAAAACCAGCCCTAAAAGTGTGAGGCAGGTAAGGAGGCTCAGCCTGTTACCAGGAGTAGCGTACATTTCTTTATAATCGTTTCCTCTACCCAGTTTTGTGTGTCACAAGATTGGGCCAAAATTCTAGCTGTGCTTTTGGGTTTAATTCTATGGTGTCTGTACACCAGTGGAACAGATTTCCACTTGTACAATGGGACTCTCCTCTCCTCTGCAGCCCCCTGTGCACCCTCCAAAATCTGCTTTGGAAGGTCAGCCCCCATCCAAGCAGATTTGGGGGAGTGCAGGGGATAGGAGGGGAAGTCCACTGCATGAACAGGTTTGCTTGCACAATGTTGGATTTCAAATGACCTTGCAGAGAGTCTGTGAAGCAACACTTTCTTCTTCTTCTTCTTCTCCTTCTTCTCCTTCTTCTGGCTTGGCTTCCCACATCTTCATACAGACCTTAAAGCATGCAGTTAGCTGCACAAAGTGTCACTCTTTCTCTTTTTAAAAGACCATATAAACACCGTTGTCATGGTCATGGGAGTAGTACGACCAATGTGTCTTTTAAAACAGAAGCAGTGTGGGTTGCTATCAGCCCTTATCACTTGAGTGGTTCTGACCTGGCTGTAGTCTCTACAGCTCTGAAGTCCAGGTAAGAGTTAAATTAACACATCTGTGTTAGGCATAAACATTTCCAACAATGGAGATGCATTCTTACAGCTGGAATCTTAGATTTGTTCAGATGTATATCCCACTGAATTCAAAGAGACATTGAGAGTAAAATGTGGTACAGTACTTTATTTGCAAAGTGTTTGCCCTCCTAAAACAGTTTGGAAGCGTGGGAATCGGTTGATATTATTATTCACATTTGGCACAGGAGGACGTTTGCCTGAGAGACAGTATCTGAACCTCTCTCATTTTTTACGTTGCAACACGGGGCAGCTGTGCTGAGAGGCCTAAACTAAAGCCTTTCTCAGTCAAATGCTGTGTTCTAGGTAGCGTTGCCCACATGATGGGGGAGCATAATTTAAACTTGCACTTCCCCACCCGCAGTCCAGGGCAAGACCTGCATCACTCGCTCTTTCTGCACACATCGATCCGTAGTAGCTGCAAGCTGACGGGAGTGGCGCCTGCGGCCCACAGTCCTACAGAGCACGCGAGTCTCAAACTATGACCGTGACCATGGAGTCCAGTTCGTTCCCCCCACCCCACTTTCTTTTTCACCGTTCATTTCTGACACAAAACCCAAGGTCCTGAAGTGCAGGGAGCGGGGCAAACGATGCGCTCCCTACACAGCGTTAAGATTCCTGAGGGAGAAATGACGGCGTGTTTCCTTTTATTGTTCCTGTCCTAAACATACTTAACTGCGCGAAGCATGGCTTGCTGCCTCCTCCTCCTCCAACCCTCACTTACCGCGCGCGCGATGCTCTCCACATGCCCGTCACTCGCCCAGAAATAAGACGCTGCCACGGACACCCACGGCCGACGCCGAGCTCGAGCTCAGCCGAACCCCCTTGTTCGCTGCTGCCGCCGCCTGTCCCCGCCTTAATCCCGCCCCTCCGGTCTGGGCTGCCTGGCGGGCTAGGCCTGCGCTTGCTGCTGAGGGAACGGAGTTGAGGGCTGGGAGCAGCCATGATGGTAGGTTCCTGCGGAGCTCCCGCCGCCGCCGTGGTGAGGTGGGAAGGGGCGGCCGGGGGGAGAGCGGCGGGGTCGGAGGCCGGAGTGACTAACCTGTTCCCTTTCTCTCTTTCTCTGTCTGCGGTGGATGATGCCTCGGTCTCTCTCGCCTTCGCTGCCCGCCTCCGCCCTTTTCTTTTTCGGAGCAGGAAGGCTCGGACGACGGCCCAGATTTCCTTTCCGAGGAGGACCGAGGTGTAAGTGCTGGACGCCCCTGACGGGAGGGGGCTTTCTTCCCTGGAGTGGTGTGGGGCTGGGGGGCGGTAGAACAGGTTTCCTTCAGGAAGTGTGGGGCTCTTAGACCCTTTCGGAGTGTGGGGCGGTGGGTGGGGAAGCCAGGGGAGTGAGGCGGCGGCGGCGGCGGCGGCGGCATCATCATCTCCCGGGAGGCTTCGCCGCCCCCACCCGGTTCTCCTCCTCCTCCTGCCCAGCTTCGGTTCCCTGAAAACTCCGCGCTGTCAGGGGTGGTCTGGATGCACCATCATCCTGAGCTGACGCTGGTGACTCTTAACGGAGTTCTCCTCTCGGATTTAAAATACAGAAGCGTTATCATTTTCTCCAATATTAAAATCGAATCCGTATAGCGTTCCGATTTAAAGTGCCACGGCAGGCAGTTGAGATATTATAAACCCCCCGTTGGTTGAACGGGATATCTAGCTGCAAACACTTTTGCTGTTGCTGCAGCTACCCGGTTGATTTAATTTTATTTTTTTGGTCAGTTTTGCAGAGCGACACACTTTAAACCGGTGGGTGTAGTTTGAACCTCTTGGATTGGATTGGTAGGCAGTGTGCCTTTGCTTTTGTTGAGAAATGCAGAAAGAGCTTAAAGCTATTTCCCCCCCCCCCCGAATACTTTTTGACTACGGTAGAAAATTATTGTTATTGTTATTGTTTTATATATGTGGGGGGGGGGACCCAGGTGGCGCTGTGGTTAAACCACTGAGCTTAGGGCTTGCTGATCAGAAGGTTGGCGGTTCGAATCCCTGTGACGGGTTGAGCTCCAGTTGCTTGGTCCCAGCTCCTGCCAACCTAGCAGTTCAAAAGCACGTCAAAATGCAAGTAGATAAATAGGAACCGCTACAGCGGGAAGGTAAACGGCGTTTCCATGTGCTGCTCTGGTTCGCCAGAAGCGGCTTTGTCATGCTGGCCACATGACCTGGAAGCTATACGCCGGCTCCCTCGGCCAATAATGCGAGATGAGCGCGCAACCCCAGAGTCGGTCACGACTGGACCTAATGGTCAGGGGTCCCTTTACCTTTATATATATACAGTGGTGCCTCGCTAGACGAAATTAATTCGTTCCACGGGTCAATTCGTGTAACGATCTTCCTTTGCCTTCTTTCTGTGCTGCAGCTCGTTCCCCTTTGCTAGACGAATGCCCCTTTAGGTTTTGCAATCAGAGGTTTTTATGGCCACACTTTGCAAGACGAAGCGGTGGCCATAAAAAAACTCATCGTCTTGCGAGGCAACCTCCAATCGCAAAACCTATTCGTATAGTGGAAAATTCGTCTTACAGGGCATTCGTCTAGCATTGGCACCACTGTACTGTGTGTGTGTGTGTGTGTGTGTGTGTGTGTATATACACACCGTATATATATTGTTATTATATATCCCCCCATCTTCCGCAAAGAGCTCCAGGTGGTACCCAGGATTCATCCATTTCCTTGCTCATTTTGTCCTCATAACAGACTTGTGAATAGGCAGGGGAGCCCCAGGTTGAAATCTCTACTCAGCCATTAAACTCTTTGGTTGACCTTGGGACTTTCACCATCTCTTAGCCCAACCTAAGTCCAACACCCTGGAGTCCATAACATGGTGACTGTAAGCAACCGGGTGTCCTTGAGCATTTCCATGCCCCATCCCTTTCACAATTTTTTATATTTATACTTGAGTCATATTTTTTGTTTGGGGAAGAGCCTCATTTGGGGCTTTTTTGTCTGTATTGTACTCGGTCTGGAGTATGTGTTGATGTTGGGGGAGGGGCAAGTTCTGAGCATCACCAGTTTTTCTTACATGAAATGGTCAGTTTGTGTACCCACAGACCCCAAAAGTTGGAGATTAATCAAACTGGCTTTCAAACAAAAGTAAAGAATTAGTGTCATGTGTCCATTGAGGAAAATATATAAACAATAATCAGTGGTTTAAAATGTTTTAGATAGTCGACACATGCATTTTTAAGCAGGAAATGATCAAAAACCATAAACCACTTAAGCTGAAGGAAACTATTCTGTCTCATAGCAGTTGACTAGCTTGACATGGGACAGCTATGGTGGGTGATTCTTGATTCTGCCATTGTTTTCTGTCAGATACAGTTTGGGGAGTCTCATGTTTCTGTTGGTTTAATATTTGTAATCCCAAAAGTATGTGTAAAAAACCCCCAAACTTTTAAACTAATGTTAGAAAACTTGCCAGACCATTGTTTACTTTCTTATTAATTTTATCCTTCGCTTTATTTGCTTTTAAACTTGGTGTACATTTTAAATTCATTTTCAAATTGTTATTTAGACAAGTAAACAATAAAAAAAATCAATAATATATCCAGCTAAGGGTAGGACATAAAAACCTATGCATATTAAATTTTAAAAAAACAATCTAAAGAACCTTGAAGAACTGTAACTTATTTGTTAAGAAGGGAATGTATAAGAACTGGAAGAAAGGGGAAATCACAAAGGAGGAGTAAACACAAGTAGTCAACAGTTGCAGGGGGAAAGTCAGGCTGGCTAAAGCTCAGAATGAGCTCAGGCTTGCAAGAGAAATTAAAAATAATAAAGGTTTCTTCAGCTATGTCCAAAGTAAGAGGAAGAACAAGTAAGTTGTAGGTCCTCTGCATGGGGAACACAGAGAAATGCTGTTGGGTGACAGAGAAAAGGCAGAACTGCTCAACACCTACTTTGTCTTTGTCTTCACCCAAAAGGAAAGCAAGGGAGGGAGCTGCAGCCCAAGATTGGAAAAGAGGTAGTAAGAGAACACATAGCTACTTTAAATGAATTCAGATCCCCAGGGCCTGATGAGCTGCATCCAAGGGTACTAAAGGAGCTTGCGGATGTAATTTCTGAGCCTTTTCTGTTTGAGAATTCTTGAAGAACAGGTGAGATCCCTACAGACTGGAGGTGGGCAAATGTTGTCCCCATTTTCAGGTATCTGAAGACGTGCATGCACACAAAAGCTTATACCCAGAACAAACTTAGCTGGTCTCTAAGGTGCTACTGGACAATTTTTTTACTTATTTGGACTGTGTCAGACCAACACGGCTACCTACCTGAATCTAGATAATTCAACAGTCTGTGAGCATTTGGAAAAGGATGCTATGATTACTTAGACCCAACATGGGCTTCTCAAAAATGTCATGCCAGACCAATCTGATTACCTTTTTTGATGGAATTACAAACTTGGTGAATCAGGGAAAGCCTGTGGACATAGTGTATCTTGATTTCAGTAGTGTTTTTGACAAAGTCCCTCATGATATTCTCACGAGGAAGCTGGTAAAATGTGGGTTGAACGAGATAACTGTTAGGAGGATTTGTAGCTGGTTGACTGACCAAATATCATCCTGGGAAAAAGTGACAAGTGGGGTGTCACAGGGTTCTGTCCTGGGCCCGTTATTGTTCAACGTCTTTATAAAAGACTTGGATGAAGGAATTGAGGGGATGCTCATCAAATTTGCAGATGACACCAAACTAGGAGGTTTCAGAATCAGAATTCAAATGAGCTTGACAGATTGGAGAACTGGGCACAAGCTGACAAAATGAATTTCAATAGAGACAAATGTAAGGTTCTGCACTTGGGCAGGAAGAACCAGATGCACAAATATAGGATGAGGGACACTTGGCTTACTTGCAGTACATGTGAAAAGGATCTAGGGGTCTTGGTGGGCCACAAGCTTAAGATGAGTCAATAGTGTGATGCAGCAGCAAAAAAAAGCTAATGCTATTCTAGGCTGCGATCACAGAAGTATAGTGTCCAGATCAAGGGAAGTTATAGTATCACTCTATTCTGCCTTAGTCAGACCACACTTGGAATACTGTGTCCAATTCTGGGCAGCACAATTTAAGGATATTAACAAGCTGGAACGTGTGCAGAGGAGGGCAACCAAGATGATCAAGGGTCTGGAAACTAAGTCTTATGAGGAGAACTTGAAGGAGCTGGGTATGTTTAGCCTGGAAAAGAGGAAACTGAGAGGAGATATGATAGCCATCTTCAAATATCTTAAGGGCTGTCACATGGAGGAGGGAGCATGCTTGTTTTCTCCTGTTCTTGAGGGTAGGATTAGAGCCAATAGCTTCCGTTGCAAGAAAGGAGATTCCGACTAAACATTCGAAAAAACTTTCTGACAGTAAGAGCTGTTCAGCAGCGGAACAGACTCCTACGAGAGGTGGTGGAGTCTCCTTCCATAGATGCTTTTAAACGGAGATTGGATGGCCATGTGTCATGGATGCTTTAGCTGAGATTCCTGTATTGCAGGGGGTTGGACTAGATGACCCTTCGGTTCCCTTCCAACCCTTAAGATTCTATTATTCTAGTCCAACCCCCTGCAATGCAAGAATCTCAACTAATGCTTCAGGCTCACATTAACCAGCTTCTGCTCCCACATGTGCCTATGCATTTTATCATTTTATGATAGCTGCATCTGAAATGACATCGTGCCATACTCTTAATTTATTTAGGATTCATGTGTAACTACATCTAGTAAGATTTTTTTTACATGTGGCTGTGAATGTTCACAGTATTTAATTTCTGATTCAATAATGTATGTGCCATTGAAAGTTTTAGAGACTTCGTTCCTAAACTGTTTTGGAATCTGAAAGAACCTCTGCCCTCCAATTGCAAAATGCTCTCTAAAACACTGTCCAGCAATTCATAGACCACAGGGTATCTTAGTCACATAATTTACCGTATGTCACAGTAAATCTATTGGTCTTTAAAGTGTCACAGAACTTATTTTAGTTTGCTACATTTGTCTATTTTCCCTTCATATTTTAGTATATGTTGGGAAGAAAAAGTGTGTGAGGTCATTTCCAAAACTGGTATTCTACTGTACGTCACCCAGAGAGACTATTCATCTCCTTACTCAGTATAGGATTGTGTGTTCAGAAACATCAGAGGTGTCCTAGCTTTCTTAACAATCTAAATAATGGGTACATTAAAAGGTTGGTAAAAATCGAACCTGTCCTCGCCCCGTCCTTCATTGTTGCACGATCTGTAGAAGAGAAGACGGAGTTTACTCAGTGAGGCTGTTTCCCCAGCGATTTGTTGGTTCCTCTTTCCCCCCCCCCCAAACCCTTAAAAAACAGGGCTCCTCTTATGAAGCTCAACAACTTTGATCTGAACACCCAGTTTATCACTGCCAGTTTTTAATTCTGTAAGTAGATCGCAGTCTTTGGGAGTTGGCCACCCCTGGCTTAGCATATGGAACAAATGTTGTACGAATAGAACCAGCATGCCTTCTTTAAGGTTAGTCATGTCTCATTAACCTTTTAGAATTATTGAAAAGTGTCAATAAGCAAATAGATACAGTAAAGGTGACCCAGCCAACATGGTATACTTACTTACTTTAGTAGTTGTGGAATAAGAGGAAAGATCCTCTTTCGGTCAGTAGCATGCTTCTGGGTATCACCAGTGCGGAAGCTGTGACATTCAGCTCCTACTCACAGTCTTTCCATAGGCATCTGTTTAGCCGTTGTGAGAACAGGATGAGGAATTAGATGTATATTTGGTCTGACCTAGCAAGGCTGCTCTTGTTATTCTTTAAAAATACCTGCCAGTGTTGCTAATAGTTTTGCATAATTGAATTATTTCTGCTCTTTTCCCGTTATATTCCCTAATACAGACTTTTCTCAATTTCCACTTGACTTCTAGTCTGCTTCTACAAGTCATGTTTGTGTTTCAGCTTTTCTTTCTGTATTGCTAGACCATCCGTTGAGTCACGTTTATTTGGAAAGAGGTTTCCAACTCCATATGGTGAACTGAGTGCATTGTTCTTAAGTTGGTACTCAGAAGGACAGTAAGTTATTCTCTAACAGTTCACTGAGTTCCTTCAACTTTCAGTTTGTTCTCTATGCTGATTAGAAAGTGTTTCGCTTCAGGAGAATTAAGACTTCAAAGAAGGACCATGGGGTATGCTTACAGAATTTTATTTTCTTTTTGTATCTCTGTGTGTTTGCATACAGTGATATATGTTTTCCGGGTAGCTGCAAGTTGGGGAAAATCCTATGTGAATTTAAGTAATTTGTACCAGAAAAGAATTTTGCATCAGAAAAATTTCTTAACGCTCTAGGCAGGGTGGGCTAACGTGCAGCCCAAGGGCTGCATGCAGCCCCCTACACCTTTTTGGGTGTCCTTAAGCAACATTTGATGCCACCACCACCCCATCCTCATGTTGTCTTCCCAAAGCCAAGTAAGCAAGGTGCTGCGCTTTGGGAAGGAGGCATGAGGGTTCTGATATACAGTAGTCCTAGATTCCTCCCATCTCCTTCCCAAAGTCTAGTTAGCACTTTCACAACTCCCCGTCCCCCCCCAAACCCTGTGCAACAAGTGTATGACCCACAAGTTCCGTGTCAAAGTACTCTTGCGGCCCACTTGGTATGAAAAGTTGGACTGCCTTACTTTATGGAGAGTGATGCAATTTAGCATGTTTAGTTACCTTCCTTTACCAAAATGCACACAAGCACTTTGAAACTGCCAAGCTTGTCTAATGTTGTATTTAAAGTTGACATCCATTGTTACTAATGAACTTGGGAAACTTCTTTTGGGAAAACATTCTGCTCAGCATCACTACATGAATATATATGCCACTTGAGGGTAATGCTTCATGCATTTGGACAAAGTGAAACTGCAATATCTTACACAATGACAACGTTCCACACAACATTATTATAATAATCAGGATATCCCACTACGTGATAGATTGTCCTGCCCTTTGTTTATAGGGTGGAATTGTGGTCAGGGGGCATCTAGAAATCCCAGGGGTGTCTGGGATGTTGGTGCAGGGGGTGCATTATCTTCCAAATGCACGCTAACAAGTTCTGGATTAATACCTTGCATTTGAAACAACTATAAAATGCCCACTTGCTCAGAGTACTAATATTAATATCTGGGTTTTTTATACTATTGTATGTGAGAAATTTGTTAGCAGGGGGCTGGTCCACTGTCCCTCAGACCTTGTGGGGGGCCAGACTATATTTGGGGAGGGGAAATGAATGAATTCCTATGCCCCACAAATAACCCAGAGAGGCATTTTAAATAAAAGGACACATTCTACTCATGTAAAAACACCAGGCAGGCCCCACAAATAAACCCAGAGAGGCATTTTAAATAAAAGGACACATTCTACTCATGTAAAAACATGCTGATTCCCGGACCGTCTGCGGGCCAGAATTAGAAGGCGATTGGGCTGGATCTGGCCCCTGGACCTGAGGTTACCTACCCATGCTCTAGCTCATCTGGGCACAGATGCCTGCTACTCTGCCTTTAAGTACATATTGATATGCAGAAATAGACTAGATAGTGCTCGCCTCCATGCCTGTGAAAGCTTCTATCATCTACTAACATTTGCAGATAAATCGCTATTAAAGGTTGAGGAGCAGAAGCTGGTAAAAATATTGGCAACTGCATTTAGATTAGTGTCCTCCTAAATAGTGTCAAGTTGCAATTGTATCGCTGCATTTATGAGAACAGAAGAGCTACGTTAGATTTGCATAGTGTTGTCCACTCTTGGCAGCATCATGGCCACCTAAACAGGATTTAGTGGTAAAAAATAACTGGGGTATATAAGTTCAGTTGCGGAAGGCAATGGAAGACAGGAGTGCCTGGCATGCTCTGGTCCATGGGGTCACGAAGAGTTGGACACAACTAAACAACAACATATACGTTCAGTACTGTAGCATGCAACATGGGCTGAACTAGTGGCATAGTGCTCAACATAGGATACCAAAGAAACTTCCTTTGTTGCTGTAAGTGGGAAAAATAGGTGCTTTAAAGGTTTTCTTTTTTTAATCATTCCAGACCAAAATTATTTTAGCAGTTGGTCTTGAGAATGTATTGAGTGATGCAGGCAAGAGTGCTGGAGTATAAATGTGGCTCAAGATTCAATGTTTGAACAAACATTGCTGTTGCACTTAGGGTCTCTTGAGGCTAGAGTACTGCTCATTAGGGTGGAGCTTCCTGTTGCTAACAGCCTGGTTCGAAACTCTGAAGTAAGTCCTACTGAGTACAGTGGAACTGGGAAATACTGTTTAGGATTACATACAGCCTTTGGAAGTCTTTTTCTGTGTCTTGTGTGTTTCCACACATACATACCTGCAGCTCCACCCCAGAACCTTTGTTTTAAAAGTCCAGTTACAGTGCTCTGTAGAAACAGGTTAATGTAGGATACTTATCCTTGCAGATGACAAAAGTGCTGTCATTACATTGTGCTTTAACTGAACTGCTGCAATATTAAAACTTTTATTATATGATCTGATGCTGTGTGAGAAGCAGAAAAAAATAGGACTGGAATCTTTCTGACCAAAGGCAAAGCCCACACATTATAAAATGTCAAGTTTGATTTATGCATGGAAACTATTTTGGAAGAAAAGAAAATGTGGGCTCTTACTGAAAGGTCTGGACCAGGGATGCAGTTCTCTGTGCACTTAGTGCAAAGCTTTATGTGGTAACTTTTTAAAAGGAGGTTCTTATGGTTATGTAAATTTGATTGTGCATTTCTTTCAAAAAGAAGCAAAGCTATAATTATTATTATTATTATTATTATTATTATTATTATTATTATTTATTTATACCCCGCCCATCTGGCCAGGCTTCCCCAGCCACTTTGGGTGGCTTCCAACAGAAAAATAAAACACAATAATCTATTAAACATTAAAAGCCTCCCTAATGTTTAGTTCATGTGTCTTATTTTTTTCTGGGAATGTGATTAGGGAACTGCTGGCAATGTATAGATGAGTAGTATTATTCTTCGTTAGGATGTTTGGTACAAGTGCTAAAAGAGGCAGCTGCATGAAGATAGGTGAGGCCTTTAAGTTTCTCTAGAGCAGACCTGCTCACCAGAAGACCCATGAGTTTATTATCATCACCTTCCTGACTACTTAAAATTGGAGAAACAAGTACACATGGTTTATGACCCTTTCCTATTATTAATTAAATGTATTACCTGCCCTTCACAAGCAGGTTACAACAGTTTAAAATTAATTATTTAAAACAGTAAAAACAAATTACAGTCATGGGGATAGGATGGATCCTGAAAACACCCACATCTCAGGTGTCAAAAGTCATGGTAAAGAGGTGTGCCTTCAGCTTCATTTATGGGACCGTCTAAGCCCCCTTTCCAGTATAAATCCACTGCACCATGAAAACTAATGTGGTTGGCCAAGAATGGGTTTTTTGGAAAGCATTTTTCCTACAGTTCTAAGGTTAATGCAGCAATATGGCCCTCTTAGGTTAATAAATATAAAAATGGCTGTTGGGAGTAATTTGTCCACTCTAGAGAGTTGGAAAACCATGGAGCGTTGTGCATTAATGTTTATCTCTTTTCAATTAGTTGCTATATGTATTGTTTATATACTTCATTGATGTGGAACATCAGCCCTCCAGCTTCTATCTGGCCTTCAGAACATTTCCCTGGACTGCACCCCTCACTACTTTGCTCCCTCCTTGAGGGTTTTTGCTTGGTTGGGATATGTCTGTGAACTCCAGTCAGGGTTTTACATGCCTAGATGGAGGATGTGAGAGTGCGTATAGAAACTAGCCTATGGTAAAACTCTTAAAATTCACATTTGATGCTCTGCCCACATTTGGTGCTCTGCCCTTTTTAAAAAACAAACAAACCCGAGACGCTTGGAATTCAGCATAGGTAAATTGTTGGAGTGCCTACCATATTGTTTGAAAGGGACTTTAGATAACATTCTGAATAGGATTGCATTTTATGTTGGCTTACTAAAGCTAAAAAGAAAATCAATGGAGAGTGCTTAGTTATATATTACACTAATTTCACCTACTCTATGACTTACAATGTTTCCTTTTGTTGTAATATTTCTAAAACTAAAGGGCATACAAAACTATAATCTGAACTTCCGTTAATCTTGTTTTATGGCTTTAAATAAATGTGAACTCCTTTTTTTCTTTAGCTTAGAGCAGTCACTGTAGATCTGCAAACTGATGCTGCCTTGCAAGTGGATATTTCTGATGCCCTTAGTGAAAGGGACAAAGTGAAGTTTACCGTCCATACAAAGGTAAAACCAGCTTGAGGTCTAGGTATTTTACTTCTGTTCGATGAATTTTTTTAAAAATAAAACTATCAACAGACAAAATAATAGCTTCTCATTCAAGGCCACAATCACATTTATTAGATATCAGTTCTCTTGGTTTCAGCAGGACTAAATCACATAAAAATATTTAGGATTAGGATGAAAAACACACTTGTGGTCTGTCAAAAATTCTAGCTCTATATGTGGTGTACTGATCGTGTATAAAATACGCATACAATCATGTATGTGAAAATATTGATTTGATTGGCTGCAGTTTTTTTAAAATATAGTTTTTCAAGTAGTCCAACATGCTGTTAGAAAAGCATGTTTTCTATTGTCCTTAGTTTCATCTATTGTGTCTGAGGCACACAATTTAGCAAAAAGGTTTTTAAATATTTGTTTTGGGGCAGAAAGTACGTTATTGCTTTTCTGAGTATTGTATGCATTTCATATATTAAAGATAGTGTTTAATTTTTTGCAGTAAAACTAAGTGATAGAATATTTACCTCGTGTCATTTACTACTTTCATTTTTTGTTGTTGTTTTGCAGAGTTCTTTACCAAATTTTAAACAAAATGAATTTTCAGTTGTCCGACAACATGAAGAGTTTATTTGGCTTCATGATTCCTTTGTGGAGAATGAAGATTATGCAGGCTACATTGTAAGTGCTTATTTTCCAAAGAGTTGTAAGTGGAGGATCTGACGAAAGGAAATACTGAACTCCCATATTTCCTGTTGAAAAGTAAAGAAGCACTAGCTTTTCAAGTGAATCATGAAATTCTTTACAACTTTAAGGAACTTGCCTCTTCGTGGGAAACTAATGCCCACAGCAGCAAAATTGATAGACTCTGTCAAGTAGGGCAGAGCAGGGCACCCTCTAAAACAGCTGTGTTATGTCTTGGAGTAGTAGTTAATTGATGAACCATTGCTCCAGCACCTGTAAGAACAGGACTGCTCTAGCGGTCCTTATATCTCTCCTTAGGAGATGTTGGTGCCTTGATCTCTCATTCAAAACTTTTTGCTTGGAATAGTTGCTTCGCTAGAATAGCTGTATAATAACACTGATAGTGGGTGACATCTAAGTGCAGGAGGCCTGTATGTGTCAGTGCACTAGGGCTGGGGGGGGGTCTCCTTGGGCCTAGCAATTGACCTTTGTTCTGCTGCTGCTGCTGCACAGCAAAGTATTCAACTAATTTTCTTGAGGTTTATCTATTGTGTAACTTATGGTCTCATTAATTTTACTTTGTAGAAAAATTCTGAGGATTGTGAATTGTTTGTGTATAGATTTGACATTGTGTTTGAATGTTGTGGTTTGTCACTGGTAAGTGATTAGGACTTAAAGTGCAGTGACTTTTTAAAAGTTACTTGTCTGTGGTATAGACTTTCCTGTAATCCTGTCTGATTTTTGTTGGAATACTTCTAAATAAATTCAGAACTGCCAAGAAGAATAATTTCTATTGAAAAGCTCGCTGTACTAAGGTATGTGAATGTGTGATGCTTAGCTGTTCTAAAACTTTATACTGATCGTTTTGGGTTTTAATGCTTTGTTAAACATTAAAAGTGCTTTTGTTAAATATTAAAAGTAATATTAGGAACTGAATCTAACCTTGAGAAGCCCACTAATTAGAATAGGTGAATCAAGCACAGCAGCTTTAAGTATAGCACAAGCAAATAATTACATTTTAAAAATAACACTTCAGAGCTATATGCACAGCTAACCCTATCATGAGGTAACATCCCCCCCCCCCCAACAACAACTTGGGTGGCATGGAGTGTGAAGCAATTTGACTTTACTGCCCAGGACTATTATATGGACCTTACTTGAATGGACAATATGTCCATCTCCTTTGATACATACTGGAGAGAGGTTTTTAGGATTCACTCAATTTTTTGATGTTAAATTATAGAATCACAGAATTGTAGAGTTGGAAGGCACTGTGAGGGTAATGTAGTCCAACCCGCTGCAGATCAGGAACCTTTGCCCAACATGAGACTCAAATCCACAGTCTTGAGATCAAGAGTCTCGTACTCTACCAACAGAGCTATTGGGTCGACTGTTATATATTATACAGTATGGGGATACATATCTTCCTTGTGTGTGGAATATCTTTCTTGTCTGTTCATTGGGGAATTATAAGGTTAATTTGTGAAGCCCGGAACTGGCCCTGGGTTTCAATTGGGAAGAGGGAATTTTATTACAGAAGAGAAGTTTGGCACATCTCTTGTCTGAGGGGCTCCATGACTACCTATAGCCTAGTGGGAGGGGCCTGTCAAAGGCAGAAGGAGTCTGTATTTGCAGGTAGCCAGTCTGGTGGCATTTTATCTGGTGGCAGCAGTTCTTTAAAGGGATAGGGTAGGCTGGAGCAGAAGGATATACTCTGTTTTAGCTAGGAACTCCTTCCACTTAAATGGCATGAGACCTAGGAAGGTGGCTGTCACATGGAGAGAAATATTTGTATCCAGGTTCATAAGCAGCTTATTGTATCTTGGTTCAGAAAGTTTTTGCTTTGACAATTCAGAAGTACATTCTGATGTACTTGTTTGACAGATTCCACCAGCACCACCGAGGCCTGATTTTGATGCCTCAAGAGAGAAATTACAGAAGCTTGGTGAAGGAGAAGGATCGATGACTAAGGAAGAATTCACCAAGATGAAGCAAGAACTAGAAGCGTATGTGTATATTTTAGTACTTCCTGTGCTTTCAGCTTTCAGCTTTCTAGTACTTTTTAGTCACTTCCACTGTAAGAAGCAGAGTTGAGCAATGACCCCAAGCAAGTAACTAGTGAATTATCATGATGAAAGGTGTACATGTAATGGCAAAAATGGTGAGAAGCGTGGAAGGTTGGGTGAGGAGATGCTCAATGCAAAAGAAGCTACATATTTTTTTTTTAAAAAAAGAATGTAATAACATTTTGAATCCTATACTAGCTTGGATGAATTTGATGCAGTGTTTTAAGACTTGCAACAATTCTGAGAGTATGTATTTATTTATAAACTTATTTTCAACATTTGCATAGCAAATGTTCACAAGGGCCAAAGGAAGTACAGTGGTGCCTCGCTTAACAAATGCCCTGCTTAACGAAATTTCTGTTTAACAAAACGATTTTTCGAGCGGAGGTTGCCTCGCTAGACGAATGCGTTTTACGAAAAATTCGTCTAGCGAATCGCGGTTTCCCATAGGAATGCATTGAAATTCAATTAATGCGTTCCTATGGGCAAAAAAAATCCAATGCATTCCTATGAGATTCGCTAGATGAATTTTTCGCTATAAGAAAAGACCCGTGGAATGAATTAATTTCATCTAGCGAGGCACCACTGTATATCAAAGCAGGGGAAAGCAGGGACCTCAGCAAATAATAGGTGGTAGAGACACGAAGAAAGGACAGGGGCATAAAATACATTCACAGCACAGAAACACTGTTATATTATTGCCAGAACTGAAATACAGGGAGGTTTTAGAGGTCTGAGGGATGTGAATTATGGCTATAGAGTTGTGAAGCATAGAGTGTAGACCTTGAAAGTGCAGTTCTTCTTCTTTTGTAGCTCCCATTGTAATGGCAACATCGTGATATAGCAACATGGGCCAAAAAAAAGGATGGGTGCTAAATACAACATAAGGACCCAGGTGGCGCTGTGGGTTAAACCACAGAATCTAGGGCTTGCTGATCAGAAGGTCGGCGGTTCGAATCCCTGCAACGGGGTGAGCTCCCGTTGCTCGGTCCCAGCTCCTGCCCACCTAGCAGTTCGAAAGCACATCAAAGTGCAAGTAGATAAATAGGGACCGCTCCGGCGGGAAGGTAAACGTCATTTCCGTGCGCTGCTCTGGTTCGCCAGAAGCAGCTTTGTCATGCTGGCCACATGACCCGGAAGCTGTCTGCGGACAAACACTGGCTTCCTCGGCCTATAGAGCGAGATGAGCGCCACAACCCCAGAGTCGGACACGACTGGACCTGATGGTCAGGGGCCCCTTTACCTTAACCTTTTAAATACAACATACTGCATTGTCCTTGGAAGTCAACAGTCTGTTGTAAGTTACTGGCTGAAATGTTTTGTACTTAATGTAGAAATTCTTCTTCTATAATTGTACCTCTGCTGTTGGTTTGTATTTAAATATTTAGTGAGTATTTGGCAATCTTCAAGAAGACCGTAGCCATGCATGAAGTCTTCTTGTGTCGTGTAGCAGCTCATCCCATTTTGAGAAAAGACTTAAATTTCCATGTCTTCTTGGAATATAATCAAGATGTGAGTATATTTCATTCTTTGGAGCAATTTATGACAGTTTGTGTGTCATAAGATTTATAATTAAGTTTATCTTATTTTGAAATAAGATGAAGAACAAAGGTTCCCTTATTTTCAAATACAATGTGAGAAACTAATGGCCTGAGGACTGGCAGGATAGAATTTAAATAGAGAGTTTAAGGATAGAATTAAGCATGTATATAACGAATCCAGCTGAGGAAACATCAGCATAGTTTCTGTAACAAGCCTTGCCTTTCTAAACCTTTAGAATTTCTGAGTATGCCATCTTGATGAGGTGATCTAACTCGGATTTCCTAAAAGCTTTTGACAGAGTCATTTATCAACAGCTAAACTTTCTCATGGGGACGGGTCTTCTTATGAACTGGAAATTGGTTAAAGAGCAGGAGGCACAGAGTAGGAATAGATGAACAATTATCCCAATGGAAGAAATTAAGGAGTAGGATTCCCCCAAAGATATGAATTGTGGGGTGCTATTTAACTTGCTTATGGTTGATCTCAATTCAAAAGCAAGTCCTGAGGCAGATGTGTTTTCAAGCAACAGCAAGTTGCTCAGGATAGCTTAAGAGGACCATCGAAATCTCCAAAAGAATCTTCTGCAACTGGGTGAATGAGAAGCAAAATGTTTTTATTTATTTATTTCATTTAGATAGCACCCTTCATCCAAAGATCACAGGGTGCTTCACAACATAAAAATACAAAAGAACACAAAATACATAATAAAAACAAGAACAAAAACAAACCAATAAGCCCCCTTCCACAAACACATTTAAAATGACATAGAATATAACTGGGATTCATTATAATTGTAAAATGATGCAGACCAGGACAAAAATCTTAATTTCACGTATGCAGTGATGGGGTCTGAACTGGCTGTGACATTACAGGGCAGATCTTGCTCATGATGGATAGCTCAGTGAAAAACTGACTTGGTGTGATAGCAATGAAAAAGGTACAAGTTGGGGGTCAGACACCTCAGTCTGAAACCCTAGAGAGCCACTGCCAGTCAATATAGACCAGTGGTTCCCAGCCTTTTTGGGGAACCACTGGTCTATATTCTCCATGTTGGGAACCATGGATATAGACCTGGGGTAGTCAACCTTTTTATTCCTACCGCCCACTAATGCATCTTTCTTGATGGTAAAATTTCCTTACCACCCACCAGTGCTTGATGGCAGGAGGATTCAGCTTGTGCCATAAAACCCCCCTACCGCCCACCTAGAATCCTGAAACGCCCACTAGTGGGCGGTAGGGACCAGGTGGACAAACCCTGATCTAGGACAATCCTGAGCTAGATCAACCAGTGGACTGATATTCCTAACTGATTGGCAGTAGATTGAGGACAGAAAGGTTATAAGAAGCATAATTAAATTAGCTGCCAACAACAAGTAACAGGATTTAATCCAAGTTTATCCCACTGATCTGTATGTAGAATTACTTTTACTATTGTATTTTGACTTTCTGAAAACAAAAGTTGCTTAGACTAAGTATTTTATTTTTAAAAAAAATACTTTTGTAGCACACAACCATAAAATGGATTCGGGATAACACAAAATTAGATGCAAGAATGCTAAAGAAAGGAAACATAGTAACCAGATGTTGTGTTTTTCTGTATTTCAGTTGAGTGTCCGTGGCAAAAATAAGAAAGAGAAACTTGAAGACTTCTTCAAAAACATGGTTAAGTCTGCAGATGGTGTGATCGTTTCTGGAGTAAAGGTGATTCCTATTTAGCCATTTAATATATTTGTACCTCCATTGTGAATATTCTACAGATTTGCCAATGACAATGCGGCAAGATACCAACATAAGAAAAGCCCTGCTGGATCAAGCCAAAGGCCTGTCTAGTCCCACATCATGCTTTCATAGTAGCCAGGCAGATGCGGGACATGAGGGCAGCAGCGCTGCCCCTCTCATGCTCTTCAGTAATTGGTATTCAGAGGCATACCGTCTCAGATACTAGTAGTACACAGTCATCGTGACTAGTAGCCAATAAGTGAGCTCAAGAAGTTTCCATAGATTATTTGTATTCCATGTAACAGTAATATTACAGAACATCTCCGTTTTTAAAAAGTGGCAGGTTTTAGTCATATTGTGAGCATGTTGCAAGAAACAGTTATGAAGGCTGTGTTGTGGGAGTTAGAGGGGACATTGCTCAGGAGTGGTTTCCTTGGGCAGTGTTGGATCTTTGTGGCTCTCCTGATGGAATATGCAGTTGCAATTATTTCAGGAGTAGAAATTGCAAGCTGGTTCTTAACTGGTTTTGCCTTCTAGAGAGCTTCTTTCTCCATGCATGCAATCAATCTATCTGTTAAATGCTTGCCATCATGTGAAAGGCTGGACTAGATGAATCCCAAGCCGGAATTAAGATTGCCGGAAGAAATATCAACAACCTCAGATATGCAGATGACACAACCTTGATGGCAGAAAGTGAGGAGGAATTAAAGAACCTTTTAATGAGGGTGAAAGAGGAGAGCGCAAAATATGGTCTGAAGCTTAACATCAAAAAAACCAAGATCATGGCCACTGGTCCCATCACCTCCTGGCAAATAGAAGGGGAAGAAATGGAGGCAGTGAGAGATTTTACTTTCTTTGGCTCCTTGATCACTGCAGATAGTGACAGTCACGAAATTAAAAGACACCTGCTTCTTGGGAGAAAAGCAATGACAAACCTAGACAGCATCTTAAAAAGCAGAGACATCACCTTGCCGACAAAGGTCCGTATAGTTAAAGCTATGGTTTTCCCAGTACTGAAGTATGGAAGTGAGAGCTGGACCATAAAGAAGGCTGATCGCCGAAGAATTGATGCTTTTGAATTATGGTGCTGGAGGAGACTCTTGAGAGTCCCATGGACTGCAAGAAGATCAAACCTATCCATTCTGAAGGAAATCAGCCCTGAGTGCTTACTGGAAGGACAGATCGTGAAGCTGAGGCTCCAATACTTTGGCCACCTCATGAGAAGAGAAGACTCCCTGGAAAAGACCCTGATGTTGGGAAAGATTGAGGGCACTAGGAGAAGGGGACGACAGAGGACGAGATGGTTGGACAGTGTTCTCAAAGCTACGAACATGAGTTTGACCAAACTGCGGGAGGCAGTGAAAGACAGGAGTGCCTGGCGTGCTATGGTCCATGGGGTCACGAGTCAGAAACGACTAAACGACTAAACAACAACAACAACAACAACAAAATGCTTGCCAAGGAAATAACCTCAGTTAATACTTTCCTTGTCTTATACATGCAACTAAAATAATATATGATTACAAAACTCACACATAATACGGTTGTTACAGCACTGAGTTTCCCATACTGGAATTGAAGCTTCAGGGATTTGCATGCCAAAATGTGGTATCCAAATGGAATGTTGACCCTCACCTGAAAAGTTCGTGGACTATCATAGTCCCAGTGAATAAAAATATTACCTTTTGGTGTTTCTATCCCTCAACCTTTCAGTATTGATGAGTGCTGCAAAAAAATTGCTTCTCTGCTATGTTGATATTGATCAAGTGCCATAGTATTCAGGTCAAGCCATTTCTTACACCAGGCATCCCCAAACTTTGGCCCTCCAGATGTTTTGGACTACAATTCCCATCATCCCTGACCACTGGTTCTGTTAGCTAGGGATCATGGGAGTTGTAGGCCAAAACATCTGGAGGGCCATAGTTTGGGGATGCCTATCTTACACTCTCTGCATATCTCCTAGCTTCCGGGAAGTACATGGAGAATTTTACTGATGCATTTTAACTTCTTGTACCATTCCCATGGTGACCCATCAGACATGAAGAGACAACTGAATAATTTTTTTAGTGCATAGTGCATAGAGTCTGGCAAGTTTTAAAAACTACTGTTGGCCACTGGTTCCACATGCCTGGTAAAGTAACTCTTAGAGGTCCTTCCAAGCTCTACTTCCCCAGGCCTTCTGCAAAATCCCCTTCCCAGGGAAAGATGCCTAGTGCTAAATTTGATGCCTCTTTTGCCAAGAGAATATTTTTTATTCCCCTTTACCCAAGCTTTCCAGCATGTAAACTAATTTCAGGCTGATTATTTTTATTGGTCTTGTCTCATAGCTACCACGATTGAATGTCTTCCTTCCTTTTGTAAAGTGAACTACGGCCACCTTGTTGCTCTTTTTTGTCCTGGGGCTTCCTCATTTGTTAAGACAGTTCTATTTTGCTGTAGGCAAGGATGCCAATGGCTAATTGCATCCTTGAAAAATGATTCTGTATTGTTACGCAGGATGTAGATGACTTCTTTGAACATGAAAGAACATTCCTTGTAGAGTACCACAACCGTGTCAAGGATTCCTCTATGAAGTCTGATAAAATGACAAGATCCCACAAAAGTAAGTATGGTTTTCTTGGAACAGAAGCCATGTTGGATGGATGACACATTTCAAATAAACCCATTTTTGGACCTTGGTATAAATGATGCAAAATTGCATAAATCTGTTTATAGGTTGCATACTGATTCTAGAATATCTGTGGAAGGAAAATAATATCTGGGATAACAGAGGAATATTAATGACTTGGTGATGAGATAAATAGAGAGGAAGTAAGACCAGATGTTGAAGGATACAGACAGAAGTCTGTTCCTTCTTGTCTTTTTGGCACTTCCCCTACCCCTGCACTGCAGAGTTTCCACACACACATTCCTAAGCCATAGTTTGTTTAGTTTAACTGTGGTTTGTTTGAATTTCCAAATGCACCCGAACCATTATTTGAAGTGGGCTGATGACACTTGGCCTGCGCTAATCATGGTTTATTATGTCTCATGAGCCAACATTAGGCAAACAAGCCACCGTTACTTTTCACCTTGTTTGTTCAACCAAACCCATGGTTAAAACAAATCATGACTTGTTGCATGTGAATGAGGCCAGGCTGCAGTTTCCCTCAAATCCACACATTTGGGAGTTACAGAAACTCTTGGGCTTTAAAATGGATCACTCCTGTTTATAGGGTAGCTTTAAACAGCATTATTAAATTGATTAAGATAGGATTCCCAGGATGCCAAATGGTATGCTTAACTCCTACAATCAAATTTCATTCCATCAGGGGTTTGCAAATGTGTGATTTGCAAATATGGCAAAGCTTAAGCAATATGACATTTATTTAGTTCCACATCTACTACTGTATACAGTATTGATTACAGACTTGGGTCCTGCAGATACTGGAAAGTAAGCTGGAGTATAGTGCATTGTCTGATGGTAATGTGTTTTGGAATCCTTTTGTGGCATAATGAAACAATTGGAGTGCTTTTTCTTTTCCAGATGTTGCAGATGACTGCAATAGAATTGGCTCTTCATTGTATACATTGGGAACACAAGATTCCACAGATATATGCAAGTAAGTATTTTAAAAAATTATGAAACGTGGACCCTGAACAGGATTTTGTAAAGTTATGTCTACCTAATATTAGTGGTACTTCATTCTTGTTTTTCAAAGATGGCATCTGGTTGGTTTGTTTCCTACACACATGGTGTTTTACCTCCTTTAATGTGGTGACCGTTGGGAATAGAAATAACTTTTTAATGTAGCAGGGAATTGTGGCAGGATGTTACTGTGTTTGCTTTCCTCAGAATAACAACATAAAAGAATCATCTACTTTATGTAAAAAAAATCATACTGTATGGCCAAGGGTATAGAATTGCTAAGAATAAGGTCACACCAAAATAGAAAAAAGGCTATTACATATAGTTGAAATACAAATGTTCATCAAATTAAATGAATAGCATTTAAAAAACTTTTTTTAAAAAAGTTTTCTATAGCTCACATTTCAGAACTGCCAATGGTGAATGACACAATGCCCAGTAACATAACTGGATCAAAAAAAATCATTATTCATTAGTTACACTGCCAATATCACAGTTTGAGTTATTATTTACTGGATTTTTTAAATGTGGGTTGTAAAACTGGTTCTTACATTAGAATTTACAGTTTGTGGAGAATATCCTCCAAAGAATTTTCTAGCAGAGAATATTCTCACCTCACATCACTAAATAAAGGTATTGAATTACTTAGCTGTGAATCCCAACCTGCTTAATTTTTTCTCTTAATAGGAACACTGAGACATATAGGCCTCTGAATGTAGAGCAAACTCAAACTACTCATAGTACAAAAATGTTTTCTTAATTGAATAAAAGTTCACTAGTAAGTTACTCTTCCTTCATTTCATGATTCTGGTACTTTTCTGGGCTTCTTCAGATTGTTGAGACAGGCATATTGAGCTCCTACAGTTGTTTGTAGTCATCAAAGTGGTATCTCTTAAGATTTCAATCTGTTTGCGCATTTGTGTGTAGCTGCTCCTGTTCTTGTCATAAAACTGTAGTGTAACTTGGTCCTAAACCTGAGAGCCACATTTTCTGGTATGTCAAGAGATCTTTGTCTAATTCTGTACTTTCATTCTGGCCTGAATCAGTGGTTAGATATGCTTCCCAAAGGCAGCTAGTAGGCTTAATAACCCTGGCTGTTTTAAGCCAAAAATCAACTCCCTTTCCCCCTGCCAAAACAGAATTAGGCTAATAACCAGATAATGCACTATTTACCACAGTATTTGGCAGCTAGCAACATAGATGAGTCCATTTATCATCCCCACCCTATTCCAGAACATAAAATGCATACATACCGTATATTTAGAAGAGTGCAAAAACCCTATTCCTCCAGTTCCCTAAGGCCTATGTGCTTCAAGTGAGATAGCTGAGCTATGTGACTTTCCCCCCATGGTTTTGATTCTAAAGAGGACTTGTTACTTTGTTTGACCTCAAATTCCAGGAATGTTAAGGCCGCAAATTCTGTTTAATTTTCCATGTGCAAATAAATCACAGCAGAAAAACACTTTATCAGTGTAAAAACTGCTGAAATACAAAGACTTAAAAATGCAAGTCTAACACATATTTGCAAGCTGCAGAAGCCTTGTAACATTGCTACCATAGGTTATCTTAATTTTCTGACTTTTGGCCCTGACTTGTTTTAAGTCTGTTTAGTAACCCTGAAAAAGGCTCTTGCCCTCTGTGCTATCTTGATGGAAGCAATTGTTTATACTAGTGTTTATTTGTAAAGCTGAAAGGAGCTTCATACAAAAACCAGTCATATTTTCCTAGTACAGTGGTGCCTCGCTAGACGAATTTAATTCGTTCGACGGGTCTTTTCTTATAACGAAAAATTCGTCTAGCGAATCCCATAGGAATGCATTGAATTTTTTTTGAAATTTTTTTGCCCATAGGAACGCATTAATTGAATTTCAATGCATTCCTATGGGAAACTGCAATTCGCTAGACGAATTTTTCATAAAACGAATTCGTCTAGCGAGGCAACCTCCGCTCGAAAAATCCTTTCGTTAAGCGGAAATTTCGTTAAGCAGGGCATTTGTTAAGCGAGGCACCACTGTATTGCCTTGGCCTGCTTAGATTATGTGGAGCTTGAAATTTATTAATTTTACAATGCTTGGGACTAAGAAGATTAAATGCCCTGCATGCAAAATGCTCTGATGTTTGGGTGGCATTTTGGGATATGCCTAAATATTTGACTTTTACTTGAGCCTTTTATCTGGTCACACAAATGGAGGAATGGAGAGGCAGAAGCTGAGACAAACTCTTGTTTCATTTGCCTAGCCCTTTGGACCACACTGCCCTTGCCTAATATCTTTCTGACTATAGAGAGGGAGTTGTGGGCAGCACTGCAAGATCAAGAACTGTGCTGGTAATGTTGTAATTATTATCACTATCTTATTGTGATATCATTAGAAAATTTAATAAAAAGCAATACTTCTGCAAGTGTAGGACTTGAAATTATATTTACTTTTATTTAGCTTTTTCTGACAGAAATCCATTCAAAGCAGCTTACAGGAGAAATAAAAGAAAAAATCAGAATGAATATATACAACAGTAAACACTAATTGCCACATTGGCCTAAATTAGTGTTTTACATGACCACTCAATAACTGGTCTGTGTAGTCAATGACTTGCAATTTCTCACCCAATAATATTTAGAAAACAGCAATGTACAGGATTTAAAAATTGAACCCAAACTGCAGATATGTTGGCTTCAAAATAAACAGCTGTTTGCTGTATTGTCCATATTAGGAAGGTACTTTTGAGAGTAACATTCATTCACTTAGTAATTTTTGGATGCAGTTTTAGCTCAGTAACTTTATAATGGCCTGTTTCCCTCTTCTGAGTGTGACTGTTAGCAACAATGAGTAGGATACGCTTTCTGAGTGGGAACCATGATTTGGGTACTGTATACTACACAGGGGAGAACAGATCCATTGGAAATGCTGTAGCTGCAACTTCTTCTCCTAGCTATCATATCTACAGTCTATTAGGTCTAAAAGTCTTGCTGCTGAATGTTATGTCAGCACTGGCATATTTGCTATCCAGGATTTGATTCTGAATGGGGGTGAAGTTAGTATTTTCCAGTTGTGTCTGTTTGCATTTTGAGTGTAGCAGACCTGATGGGTGAGGGGGCACAGAGTTTCTATGGTATCCTATCCAGAAGTCTTCCAATTTGATGTACCTAGTGCTGGATTTTTGAGATGTGATCAAGATAGTTAGGTGTACTGTCCATTTCACTGCTTAAGTCTCCCTATGTGAGGTCTTGAAAGTGATGTTAAAAACCCCAGGCTTCAATATATATGCTAGGCCCACCTTCTCTGGTACAGCTTTGAAGGTCAATGTCTCCAGCAAGCATTACCTTGTCTTGGATATAATCTGGATTTGCATGTTTGTTGGGTCATACCCTTGCTCTCTTGTCTAGTATTAGGCCGGAAGCTGATCTGTGGATATCGTATTGCTGCTATGATTCTGCTGTTTTTCAGTTGAGCTTTAAATATTTTATGTTGCTTTTTTAAGTAACTGTGCCCATTTGTCTACTTGGAAAGGCAGTGGGGTGGGGAATTTACTATCTGCATCTAACCTGTACCATCATGATTATAACTGTAATGAGTAGCAATAAAAACATGTGCAAAATAACTTTTACAACTGCCCACAAACAAAGGAGATGAGCTCTGTTTTTCTGCTTGAGGTTGATTTTTTCCCCCTACTATGATGATAATTCATTGAAAATGTTACTGAAATAAGCTTAGTAGGAGTATGGATTGTCTTCAACTAAGTACTACACAGAGTAGACCCATTGAAATTAATGAACCTAGATTAGCCATGTTCCTTAACTTAAGAGGGTCTTCTCTAAGTAGGACTAGCATTGAATACTATTCTTTATAGCTAACAATTTCCCTTTCGCTTTTAGATCTCCTTCAACTTACCTGGGTTACAAGATTACAGCTCTCTTGTACATTTTAGTCTAGTCTGCCATTTATTAACTGCAAATTCAGTAAGAAAGAAACATTTGAGTTAGTCTAAACCACTGAGCCTCTTGGGCTTGCCGATCAGAAGTTCGGTGGTTCGAATCCCCGAGACAGGGTGAGCTCCCGTTGCTCGGTTCACGCTCCTGCCAACCTAGCAGTTCGAAAGCACATCAAAGTGCAAGTAGATAAATAGGTACTGCTCTGGCGGAAAGGTAAACGGCATTTCCATGTGCTGCTCTGGTTTGCCAGAAGCGGCTTAGTCATGCTGGCCACATGACCCAGAAGCTGTACGCCCACTCCCTCGGCCAGTAAAGAAAGATGAGCACCGCAACCCCAGAGTCGTCTGTGACTGGACCTAATGGTCAGGGGTCCCTTTAATGTTACCATTGAAAAAGTTTGAGCATCTTGTTGGTTACAAAGAGAATATGGGTAAAAATACATTCCTTTTAAACTGTTCACCCTTGTCCAAAATAAGCCACCATTCTAAGTAAAAATGTTCATTTATATGTATCTGTTTTTGACACTTTAATAAGAAGTATTTAATGGAATTGATAGTTCCAAGGCTATGCAAACAGATATGCCCCAAAGAAGCTGGTAAACTGGAAGAGTCACAAGCATATGTAGCCTCTGTCGTGAGAAAGTGATGCCTCTGTCTCTGTAGTGCAGGGGTGAGGAACCTTTCTGGCAAGCAGTTCTTTCTCCCCTCTTCTTTATTTGAGGTACCAAGACTGTTTTTGTGTGTGATTGGTTTTCCTGCTCATCAGGCAAAATCCCACCTACATGGAACAAATAGTCAAGCTAGAAATAATATTTTTAGTGCACAGATATGGACTAAACCCATTCACAATTCACTTTCCATTCACAGATTTTTCCTGAAAGTATCAGAGTTGTTTGACAAAACAAGGGTATGTATTATGAAGGATTATAATATTTCAACTGGATTGGTTTTTTGTTCCTCCGTTTTCTATACTGTCTGCCTTTGTTGTACAGGTGAAACTTGGAAAATTTAAATTTCATCGAAAAGTACATTTATTTCAGTAACGCAACTTAAAAGGTGAAACCGATATATGAGATAGATGCATGACATGCAAAGCAAGATATGTCAAGCCTTTATTTGTTGTAATTGTAATTATTTGTCGTTAGGCGGGTCAATTATAAATGGAATGGAATTAATGAAATGTAATAGCGATGTTTGTTTATTTTTGTATTATTGTAACTATTTGTTTTATTACTGTGGAATTTCCAAAAGAAAGCATTTGTAAAAATTAAAATAAAAAATAAGTTGCATTACTGAAATAAATGCACTTTTCGACAATATTCTAATTTCCCGAGTTTCACCTGTATTGTGTGTCTATAGCTGCAGTGCATTCTAAAGTATAATCTACTGATTATTTACATGAAGTATTGCTTCTGAAATATTTTTTTCTGGTGTAGAAAATAGAGGCACGAGTGTCTGCTGATGAAGACCTTAAACTTTCAGACCTTCTGAAATATTATCTGAGAGAATCACAAGCTGCAAAGGTGAATCTATATTTTTACTGTTAAAAGTATGCTTTATTAAAAGGGCACCTTGGAGGACATCTAAAGAAAATGATCTAACTGGATGAGTGAACATTTTAAAGGATTTATATTGGATTTTTATCAGTCAGTAGCACAAGGTCGTAAAGTATTGCTTGATACAGTAACAGATGAGTGGCCTAGCTGAAGTTAAGCAGGTCTGGGTCTGGTCAGTGCTTTGACGGGCCTGTTGATCATCACTTGTATGCCGCCTTGGAATGATAGAAGAAAGGAATGATATACAGTCAAACCTCGGATCCCAAACACCTCTGTTTTGGAATGTTTTGGCTCCCGAACGCCGAAAACCCGGAAGTAAATGCTCCAGTTTTCGAATGTTTTTTGGAAGCCAAACATCCCATGCGGCTTCTGCTGAACGCAGGGAACTTGTGCAACCAACCAGAAGCTGCAACATTTCATAAGCTGAATGGGCTTCCGGAACAGATTACGTTCGACGACCGAGGTTTGACTTTAAATACAGTATAAGCAAATACTGTAAATAAAAATATTGCTAAAATTGGAAGATGGGGTATGAATATCCTAAATTAATATCAGAGTAGCTCAGTGAAAACTGATAACGGTTATATGCTTTAACTAATGACCTAAAATGAATATGTGTAATCCTGAATATATTTTTACTCTAGCAATAATATATTTGGTACAAGAAGGTAGAACCACCAAAGCATTATTCCCCTTTTCCCTATATATGTTTGGATACTCACATACACCTGTGCACACACATGGGTAATTAGTGTCCCTTAGTCTTGCTGAAAAGCTAATCCAGAGGATTGTCGCCAGGAGGAAAATCTGTAGATTTTATTACTTACTTTATTCGTTGCAGGACCTTCTGTATAGAAGATCTAGGTCATTAGTGGATTATGAAAATGCTAACAAGGCTCTGGACAAAGCAAGAGCGAAGAACAAAGATGTGCTGCAAGCTGAAACTACCCAGCAACTTTTCTGTCAGAAATTTGAAAAAATATCTGAATCAGCAAAACAAGGTATTTGAACATTCTTGAAACGTGGTAGTTTTTAAAGTTATATATACTTCTTAAAATAGCTTATTTTATCATTTCAGATATAAACGAATTAGAACTCATTTTGATTTTATTAAAAATCCCCTTGTAAAAGTGTAAACCAACACACAGAAAAAGTGGTGTATTTTGAAAGTTCGTTTTGTGCTATTTCCTATATCAAAATGCAAAGGCTGGTTGCATAGAATTGCGTAAATATGTGAAGTTTTCTTAATCTGATGAAGACTGCTCATGTATGAGCACTATGATCCACTAGCCATGCCAGTTCACATGACTTGGATATTTAATACTGCTAGACGGACATCTCTGCCCATAGATACGCGTAGCATTTAATGGATTGAATCCTTAAATCCAACAGCAGCTCTGAATTTAAAACAAAGTGAGAATCCAGTGAGTCACATGTGCTTGGGTCTAGGTAGGATTGTCTTATCCACTTCTGTATTGTATTAATAGAATACCAAACTTTTATTTCCTCCAGAACTTATAGACTTTAAAACTAGAAGAGTTGCTGCATTCCGGAAGAATCTAGTAGAACTGGCAGAATTGGAACTAAAGCATGCTAAGGTGGTAATATTTTTCCTTCTAGCTTAATTACTTACACTTAATGGCAGAATTTAATTTAACAGAATAGATACTCCACCGAAAAAATAAAAGTGGGAAAGTAACATAGTAACTTTGAAACATTTAGGACTGCACCCTGAATTAGAAAGGCAGTTATTCTGATGGGCCTTAAGAGGCAGCAAGTTAAACTGAAATTAATGGAGGTATTGGAGCACTAGTTCCACTTTGCATCTGTATCCACAGTTTTTTTGATGGGGGAAAACCTGAGAACCATGTTCTCTTTTGGAAGTCCTTTTTCGGGGCCTTTCAGCACCCACTATTTAAAAATAAAAAGAAGGAAGCTGAAATTTTGGAGGTGCTGCTCTCTGCCCTCATACAAAAGCTATGTGCCTCAGAGATTCTAGCCAAAAAGTGAGAGATGCCTCTAATTTACAACAAAACAAAACACTTCTGCATAATTATGTAATGGCAAGAGAGAGTTCATCTATGCTTTTGAATCATGTTACTTAAGTTGAGTCACTGGTTGGTGTTACTTGGTTCTGATATGCTAGTGAGGGGGCATCGTCACCCCAAAAAGGGAGAGGCCTCAAGATTACGTTTGAAAGTAGCAACTTGTTTCAAGATTCCTCACGCATTTTGAACAGTGACCTTTCTCATGGGCAAAGGCTAATAGTTAATAGGCAAATTATGCTTACATACTTGACATTCTTATTCCGCCTCAGTTTTTTTTTTAGTGTGTTCTTTGAATCAGTTGTAACTGTATGGAAAAATTCTGTCTTCCTGTTAGTAAGGTTTTTGTGTTCATGATTTAAAATTGATCTTAACATGGTGCAGCATAAATACTTGCACTTGGAATGGGAAATCCAGACACCCCAGTAATGTGGAGAAATGTTTGGGGCTGTTCAGAGACCGGGTTCCAGCCAGGGTAGTGACAATGCAACTCTGGCGTGATTATTGCGGCAGCCATAGTGCACTAATGAAGATACAGAATGAATGGAGTGATTACAAGCTGTGTCCCATGGCCAGTGGACAAGGATGATGGGAGTTCTAGTCCAGAACATCTGCAAGGCAACACGTTAGGAAAGGCTAACCTATATGGATTTGCAGCTTAACTTAATATATAGATTTTGAACTATAGAAGACTGAGGAAAGGCAGTAACTTCTGTTTTATGCTCTTTTTCTTACTACAGGGTAACTTACAGCTGTTGCAGAGCTGTCTGTCAGTGTTAAATGGAGATACATAAACCTGAATCTGTCCTCCCATTAATAAGGGCTGCCTTCCATTGGAGTTTACTTCCTGACTTTGAATTGACATTTACAACTTGCTGGAGAAATTGATTGAAAAAGGACACATAAACAAGCTCCCCCTCTGCCCAAAAGCATTAAGCCCACCAGAATAATTCCAGATCATATGAAGCAACAGCATACTTGTTGTTATACACAAATATTTACACATTAATTTAATCATTGTATGTTCATATTGTTCAGAAAACCAAATTTTGGGTCTTTTTTCTTTTGTGAAAGTAGCCAATAGAATTATGTTCATGTTAAAGCTAGTATTAAATATTGCTGCCACTCTTACTACCTTTGTAACTTCTGAAGTTGAGGATTTGAAACAATTAGTTTTCAAATGGATTAAATATTGCCACTAGGTGTTTGAATATTGTTGCTATAAGCATTGTCTTGGTTATTCCACATAATGTTATCAAGCATCTTAACTTTTTTCAAATAACAAACATTTCCTAGAAATTTTGGAGCAAACTTTATGTAATCTTTATAATAGGACTTCAAAAGAAAGCAAATGCATTAGTATGTTTGCCTTAACTTGTAGACTAATCCCAATTATTGTAAAATAAACTGTGAAATCAGTGATTTTTTTCTAAAATTTTGTAGTCATTGTCTTGTGAATTTACAATTTTCTTCACTTCATACTCAGGTGTTAATTTTGTCAGTTCCCTCCTAAATACCATAAAATGTAACAAGCCCACAAGGAACCCCTATTTGAGTTTCTCCATTCTTTATGGAAAGAACAGCTCTCCATGCACAAAGGAAGGAATGTTTGAAACTTCTTCCACTGAAATGAATAAGCAAGTTTGTAGAATTTCAATGACAGATACTGTTTCATACATGATTACTGTTTTGTAGGAATACAGGCTAAAGCTACAACCTGACACTTTCCATTGAGGACTTCCTTCCTTACAGTATAGCTCAGTAAGGCTTAGATTTCAGCTTGAAAATAAAGAGTTGTGTATTAAAAGCTGTGTGAAAACTTCAGCTTGGATTTTGATTGTGATTTGAACCTATTGTAAATTTCTAAAGGGGTGAACAGGAAGATTTTGTTGTTGTTGTTAACCAAATCCTGTTTCCCTCATTGCTGCAGCAGTGATGGGAAAAGCCCATACAAGGCAAAATTCACCCTTCTGTAAGGATTCTTAAAAGTACTGGAGCCCTCTCATTCTACCTAGATGAAGGCTAAAGCCAAAAAAGCATTTCCACAAGTTGCATGGTACCGAAGGAGGAGGTTATGTTGTCTCCTCTGAAGACAGAAGCTTGAATCTCCTGGCACCACACCTTTCATAGCCTGCTAATATCCACCCTCTGGTGAAGGCACATGCCCTAGAACAGAGCACATGCTTTCCATGCAAGAATATTCTAATTCGATTCCTGCCATTTTTAGTTAGAAGGATTAGGACAGGCTTCCTCAGCCTCGGCTCTCCAGATGTTTTGAGACTACAGTTCCCATCATCCCTGACCACTGGTCCTGCTAGCTAGAGATCATGGGAGTTGAAGGCCAAAAATATCTGGAGGGCCAAGGTTGAGGAAGCCTGGATTAGGAGGTGATGGGGAAACACTCTGCCCAAGATCCTGAAGAACTGCCAGTCAGAATAAACTATAATTGGTATAAGACAGCTACATGTTTTCTGGCAGAGGCCTAGAACTTATTAAGCAGCAGCAAATAATTCCCTGTCTCAATCTTCTGTGAACAAAATAAAAAAAATCTATATTATACTGTGTCTTCCTTATTATTTTGCAATACTAAAAGTGAAACCTTGGAATTTGCACCTGGTATCACATTAGTGACCAGTGCAGGTCCCTCAGCAGAGATATAGGATGTGAATGGGGTACCTCAGTCAACAACTTAACTGATGCATCTTGTGGGTTGAGCCCAAGAGAAGCCCCACATAAGAGTTCATTGCAGTAATCTAGTGTTGAGATTGCCAGTGTCTACACCATGGTGGCCAAGCAGTCATGACAATGATAGATACCTGAAGTCACTGTGCCCAGAACAGTTGGTGTTGGAACCAATCAGATGGGCAGCAACCATTGACTTAATATTGAGTGGTGCCCAGAACTTGGTGTGTGATATATGTGGTTTTGAGCCAATTGGGAGCAGTGAATATAGTGTTGTTAAATTAAATATACATGTAAATGACCAATTCCCAAGGAGATCCAACACGGTCACATTTATTTCAAAAGAGGAAATGTCCCCATAATGAGGTTGGTAAAAAAGAAGTTGAAAGGCAAAGTCCAGAGGGTCAAATCACTCCAAAATGCTTGGATGTTGTTTAAAAACAATATTAGAGTATTAGAAACTCAACTGGAGTGTACATCGTAGAGCAGGAAAGGTATTATGAGGGCCAGGAAGACACAAGTGTGGTTAACAAGCAGAGTCAAAGAAGCTCTAAGAGGCATGAAGGCTTCCTTCCAAAAACCAAAGTCTTGTCTACATGGAGAGAGAGAAAAAGGGAACACAAACTTTGGCAAGAAGTGCAAGTGGTCAGGGATGCTAAAAACAGTAAGAAGTTATTTAAATATATTAGTAGCAGGAAACCATCTAGGAAGGTGGTTTAACCCTTGGGTGACAAGACAAGAGAGTGCTAAATGAGGATAAAGAGGATGCTTTAATAGTATTACATGTGTTTGCTGCCCCAGGCTCCTTTGGAAGGAGTGTTAGTTGACTATATTTTTGCTTTGGCCTTTTAACTTTTCCTTTTTTTAAAGTTACCATTTATTTAAGGGTAGCACAAACTTAGCATACACATACAGGGCATGGTTCACATTTCAGCTTTTTAAAAGAATCTTTTTTTGGATTTATTAAAACATGCTTTGAAACCTACCCTCCTCCTGCATTCTGTAAAGGAGGGGGGGCTAGTGATGCTTTTCCCTTTAAAAGCTGCTAAGTGTGGGTGGAGGGTTCAGAAAAGCACTCGTGCTCAGTTACTTTCTGGTGCCTCAGACTTTTACAGAGTGGCTGGGGAAACCCAGCCAGATGGGCACGGTATAAATAATATATGACATTATTTTTATTATTATAGGGACAGACATTTCCAGTCACCTGTAAATGCCCATTACAGTTATTCAAACTATGCTGGTGATAGGGGTTGCGGCGCTCATCTCGCATTACAGGCTGAGGGAACCGGCATTTGTCCGCAGACAGTTTTTCTGGGTCATGTGGCCAGCATGACTAAGCCACTTCTGGCGCAACAGAACACCGAAAACAGAGCAGCCAGCGCATGGAAACACCATTTATCTTCCCGCCAGAGTGGTACCTATTTATCTACTTGCACTTTTGGCATGCTTTCGAACTGCATGCTTGCACTTTTGGCATGCTTTTCGAACTTTCAAACAGTCCCAAGGGCAATGCTAGAAAGGAGTCAGACAGTCCAATGGTCAAACACAGGCTCGGGTCCAATGCAATGAGAGAGGTTTGAAGTCCATCAATAGTGCTTCACACCGGCATTTCAAACCTTGTTTCTGTTTGATTCCTCCCAATCTTACTTGATGCACCTGAGCTTGCTCCAGCTGAGCAACTGTTTCTCTCCACTTAACAAAGCATGTGATCCTCACCTGTCCTGAGCTTAATCAAGCAGAGTGGTCACACACCTCATCCCAGACCAAACAAGCCCGATGATCTTCACCTGATCAACTAATAAGTTGTGTTGCCTGCCTCAAGTCTCTTAAAGTGCACTTCCCACTGTTCCTGACACCCAATTCCCCCAACCATTCCTCAAAAGGCTTCGTTTCCAGACCCTTGGTTATCTTGGCTGCCCTCTGCACACATTCCAACTTGTCAATATCCTCCTTAAACAGCTGTGCCCAGAACTGGACACAGTACTCCAGATATGGTTTCATCAAGGCAAAATAGAGCAGGATGGAGCTATTGCTTTCCTTGATCAGAACACCAGCCAGCATCCAAATATTCTATCAGTTTCATTTCAAGTAATGAACCAATCTTTCTTTATTCTTCTTGTGTGTGAACTTCTTGTGGGCATAAGGTTAAGGGTAAACACATAACAAACACAGATTGTAAATTCCAACAAAAGGTCCTCAACCTTTTGGCAGTGGGTGTACATGTGAGGGTTGGACATGTGTGGATTCCAACACACACCTTGTAACAGTGGTGACCACATGGTCCTCTACTAGTCATGTGGTGCATATTTATAGGATCTGGATAATCCTTTTTATTGGCTTTGAGGTCAAGGATTGATTTGAAAAGGCTGGGGCTTTGTGCCTAAAAGTAACTAATGTATCTTTCCTCAAATCAGTCTTTGGTTCCTGTTAGGAAGGACAATAACTCTTTCTTCAGGATCTCGTAGATGGGGAGAAATCAGCAAGTAAATGCTTAGCTGTGTTGTAGGGTCCTTTTGCTCTGGGAGGAGAGGGAGCAGAGATCTGTTGCCTTTATGTCTTGCTTCTGCGCTATCGGCATCTCGTTGGCCCCTGTAAGGCTCTTGGACTAAATAGACCTTTGGGGGGGGGCAAATGTGGCCTTTAAAGCCTCTCCAGCTGGGCCCTGGGACTCCCTGCACATTACACATCTGCTCCCCAGCCACCTCCTCTCCCCATTCCATGATCAGCAATTGCTTCACATCCTCCATGAGTGCAAAGAAACAGACCAGTGCTTAGTGACTAGAGTCTAGAAGTGGGAAATGCAGCAGGAAGGGGCTCGTGTTTTTGTCTTGAGACTAGCATATTCAGAAGTTAACCTCAGGGAGATGCTTGAAATGGTAAAATGAGAATAGCAGAGAACTGGACTTGATCCATAATGAGATTCTCGGCTTCTGCCTTTCAATTTGAAGGACATTTCTTTTTCCCCAGCCCACAAAACAGGTAACAGGCAAAACAGTAAGAAATTATGGGGGGAGCCATCTGTGGTGCATTCAGAAAATGTGCAGCATGGAGCACACAGAGAGACGTTTGTAAATCTCAAAAGCATGTAGGAAGTGTGTTGAAAAATGGGGAAATGAAACCCATTCACCCATTCGGTACAGCAGGAAAACATGACTAGTGCACGGTGAAACATAGGTATCAGTCACAGTTAAATATACGTCACAATACCCACACAGGGAGCGTGGAAAGTGTTTCACTCATAGAGGAACGCTTACTCAACATGAAATAATCCACACAAGCGAGAAACCATTTACATGTACAGTACTGTATGGCGTGCGGAAAGTGAACCTTTCTAGTGGGCTAGGAGCAGCACACTGCAATAAAAGTGAAATGCTTAAGTTGCATATCATTGTTTTTCTCCAAACGATGCATCTGTCAAGATATGGACGTGGGCATCCTACCCCATAAAGCACCGGAGAAGATGGATTTAACTGAGCTTGGAGAGGAAAAACTAAGCTTGCTGCAACTCTATCAAACGATGGAAGTTCACAGCAGCCCGGCCCCGTCCTCTTTTACATTGGTAACCACAGGAGTGGGGAAAGCCGATTCCTTAGACTTCGAAGAGCCAGCGTTTGGAAATTATCGTGGATAGATGAATCCTGCGGACTGCACGTGTCATGAGACGATCACCCTTTGAGCAGATCGGGTGGCACAAAACGGGACGCCGGAACGACCACTGCTGCTGGCGGGGTCCCCCTGGAACGCTCGCTGTAAGCGTTGTAGGAGGTCGGACGAAGAACCAGTGCCAAACTTGCCGGAACCGGAAGAGACGGGGAAAGCATTTCCTGATGGACCGAGGTGGCAGGAAGCGGGTAGGGATCGCTTGTTAGGAAGGGGCAGCCATGAGCCGACTGCGGGAGGAGGATGACCCTTATGTGATCGAGGAGCCGAGCGATGAGGAGCCGGCGCAGAGCAGGTCTAGATATATATATATCTAGGGGAGGCGGGTTATCCTTTTCCACTCTGTGTTTGCGGGGGTGGGGATTAGTGTGGACGTAATTGGACGTGTGAAGGGGGTGGAGTTTCCTCCTGCTCTCTCTGTACGTTAATATGGATAATATCTCTGAAATCGCTCCAAAAGAAATGGTCAGGGTGTTCTATCCTCACCTGGGTTTTGGTTTGGTAAAACTCCCCTCCGCTTGAGATCTCCAAATATTTCTTTATGGTTTTATTTAAAATAAAAATAAAAATCAGGGGCTTCAAGTTTCAAGAATCGCCCCTCGGTGTTATATTGGGGAATATTCTTCTGTTGTAACCAGTGCTTTTTTCTTTAAAAATGTTTTGGGGTACTCTCATTTTCCTACTCATATTGAAATACTGCCCCTCAATGAGGCCAGACTTAGACTCACAAAATGTTTAGGCCGTATGCGTACCGCTGCGTACCCCCAGAAAAAAAGCACTTGTTGTCACAGTTCTTAGGGTCAGCTTTGTATTCACGTAAATAAAGACTGCTGTTCATTAAATTTACAAACATAAGTAGGCAGTGTCTGGCTATTATCAAATTTACATGTACACACACACACACATTTCTCCAATGACTCCCATGTTCTGTTTCTCCCTGTAGAAATAGTGAAACATGGGTGTTTCCATGGCTCCATAACTATTATTTTTCCATTTAGTAGCCATTTAACTTAGATTGAGAGTGAATGCACTCTGTGGAGCCTTCATCCCTTAATAAGAGGAGGGGTGTGTGCTTCCCAGCTGCTAAGTGAAGCAACTTAAAATAGAGCTGAGACTATGGAATCAGGTGGGTACCTGACATACAAGCAACCTTTGCAATGCTGTAAAATGTATCTGGGGATGCAGCTGACCTAGATAGGTAGGCAGGCAGGCTGAGGTGCAAGACACCAGATTCTAGACCACATCTAGACAGATAGATAGGAAAGTATAAATGAGATCTTCTGTGTACTCAGGAGCACTTTGTCTCAGGTCCTAAACAAAAGAAGATTATTTGTGTGTTGAGAGGAAGGCAACTGAACAAACTCAGAGGTGGAGGTGATGAGATTATTGCAGACAAACAGGAACAATGACTTGATGACTTTAATTGGCAAGGTCTAGTGCAGGCATAGGCAGACTCTGCCCTCCAGATGTTTTGGGACTACAATTCCCACCACCCCTGACCACTGGTCCTGTTAGCTAGGGATCATGGGAGTTGTAGTCCCAAAACATCTGGAGGGCTGAGTTTGCCTATGCCTGGTCTAATGCCTTGGCCTTCTTTACTTTCCTAATAATAAACCAGATGCCAGATTTGGCCACTGGTATTAATGAGCTTAAAAACACAACTCTGTGCTGGGTTGTGGTTTGTTGTTAATATACAAAGCAATTTAACTGTATCACACACTCCCTGTTTACCTTCCTCAGTCTGCTGGAGCCTGTCTTCACATGCAGGGAAAGGTCCTAACTTACTGAGAATTTGAGATTGGTTACTTGCACTTTGTTTAGCCAGCCAATTGAAGCCATTCCTGAAGTGTGGCTGCTGTTGCAGGGTGGAGAACCAAAGGCGCCCCCCACAAGATGTACCACACCCCAACACTCCATACACCCCAGTTGTCACTGTGTACAGTGTATAGTACACACACCTAACTTTTTTGCTATAGAGTTAATATCAGTAAACTTCTTCAATTCTAAGTTTTAAAAAATCATTTTCTCAGTATTTAAAAAGAACCCTGCTTTTGTTGTGTCTGTAATGGACTTGCCACATTTATCTTGGAATGACGGTCTTCAATGTTTTTATCATCTTTTAGCTCTGAGGATGAAGTAGATGTGCTTTTGCATGGCACCCCTGATCAGAAGCGCAAACTAATAAGGGAATGTCTGACCGGAGAAAGTGAATCTTCAAGTGAAGATGAATTCCAAAAGGAAATGGAAGCAGAACTGGACTCCACCATGAAAAATATAGAGGGCAAGTGGAAATCGCAGCTTACAGGTAAATCTCTAAACTGTGGGAAAATATGAACTTGCTGGCAGCTCTCTTCCTGCACATCTTATGCTGGACTGTTTTCAATTTTGTGCTGCTGCTTCAGTTCACTCCCCTCCCCCTTTAGAGGCTTTACAGCCAAATCCATCCCCTTCAGGCTACATTCTCCAGCCTGGTGCCCTCCAGATGTTTTGCACTACAATTCCCATTATTCCTTACCATTGACCATGCTGGCTAAAGGCTGATGGGAGTTGCGGTCCAAAGACCTGGAGGTGGACAACAGGTTGGAGAAGGTTGCCTTACAACACTTAATTCAGGATGTGTGAGGTGCTTCTGATGAGACACAAGGGAGAGATAAAGCACCTCATGCCTAGTTTCAAAGAGGAAGGTTTTTTCATTTTGAGTGAGGTATAAAGAAGTTTAACCTGTGTAGTCAGAGTCTCATTGGAGTGCAGTGGCTACTATTGGAATGCGAGATATTAAATTCCTAGTCATCTCTGAAGCAGAACTGCAGGGCTCTTGTATGCAAGGAATTTACTCCCAGGTAAATGTGTGCAGGCCTGCAGCCTAAGAGAAAATTTAGATCTCTTTCTGTATACTGATCCCATGTTGACTACGTATTTTGTGTTACGTTTTGTGACTCAGGCAGTACGTCAAATGCTGGACAATCTGGAACAGGTTCCCCTGCAAAGTACTACGATGACATTTATTTTGATTCTGATTCAGAGGATGAAGACAAAGTAGGTAAATAACTGGTTATTTACTGCAATTATTATTGCTTCCTGCATCAAAATTCACTTCTGCTTTTGGTGTATTTCCTTTATCCACAAGACTTCCAATGTGTGAGCTCTCAAAAGGTAATAATATGCTGAAGCTTTGACTTGTTTGATTGTAAGAACTGAACAGCAGAACATGGGGGCGTCTTATAGACAGAAAAATACGGTATATTTTTAATTGTTGGCAGAAGCATTTGACTGTCACCACGTGCTTATCTGCACAGGGAATATTCCACATTCATTCTCTGACGTTGCTACCACAGAGAAAGCCCTTTTGGTGTTCCAACTCCCTGCAATGCAGAAATACTCTTCTATAATATGCATTGTTCTAGGAAAACAATTTCCTTTTTAGTTTCCTTGTAGCCATTTTGGTGGGTTATGGGGCAATGCTAGCTGCTTAGAAAGCTGTAGATTTTTCGGAGGTTCCGGTTTCCGCCTGCAGGAATGGCGGACTTGTTTTCCATCTCTCTGACCTTTGTAAGGAATTTGGCGGTTGCTAGGGGAGTAAATGGCAACCCCCTACCCTCTCCGGGGGTTACGGAGAGGGGCCGCTGGCCCGCGATGCCCCCAGACCCACTCCGACTGTTTTTGGAGTGGGGGGAGCTTGGGCTGAGCACTTACAAGGGCCAGGACTCCCGGACGCTAATCTGCATGGCGGGGATTTCCATGGTTAAAGAAGATAATTAGGCTTAAATCTATGGACATACTTCAGAAGGAGGGAAAGAAGCGCTGTTTACTGCTGAGAAATTTATGCTGCCGAGTGAGAGGAGTCAAAGATTGTACTGCATCTGGAAGAAGGATTGATGGGGACGGAGCGATAAGGGGAGTGAGTTTTTATTTTATTTTTTTTCTTCATATTGTTGCCTCGTACCTTCCCGGACGCGATGTCCTGGCTTGTTTGGAGTGAAAGAGAAGCAAAAGACTGTGTGAGTTGAACCTTATAACTGTTGTTACTGAGCATATTTTTTTAAAGATGTGGAGTTGCCGATGAGAAAAGCCCCCCCCCTAGTCGGACGGAAGGAGTTCTGAATGCGTTCGGAGGATTTATGAGCTGTGACGCACTTTAAATTGGAGCAGCGACCTGAAGCTAAGTTCAGCTATAGGGCAAGGAGATCCATTAATTTACCAAGAGTCTATGGTTTGATGTTTGGGTCTCCTGCCTGGAAAAGCTGTAAATTCTATAATGATCGTAAATCTTCATGGCTATGAGAGAAAAGCGAAAGTGATTTGAGCTTTTTAAGATGGCGCTACTTCGAATTGCTTCAACGCAACAGGAGCTCCATTAAGAAGATTTATGGGGAGGCTGGACTGATTAACTCACACAGGAGAAAGAACATCTGTGAGACTTTGTTTGATATTTATATCAGCAGCTGGGAAACAATCGTGAAAGTGGAAAACATCTATGTGACTGTAAGGGGAAGATCTGGATTATTATGAACTTGAAGGACGATTTGAACTTTAGAAAAAAGACGGCAGTGGACAGTTGCGAGGAATTCCCAATTTCTTGAAGCATGGGAACCCAAATAAAAAATTCTTTAGATGATTTGGCATAACATTCGGTCTGATTGATATATATATGTGTATAATTTGAAATATTGAATGTGATATAATTGGTTTTAATTGGAAAATTAATAAAAATATTTTTTTTAAAAAAAAGAAAGCTGTAGATTTTTCATCTACAGTTTTGGTAGGACCCAAACCAATGGTCCCGAGAAAGGAGACATTAGGAAGAACTTTCTGACAGTAATCTGTTTGACAGTGGAACAGACTCCCTCGGAAGGTGGTGGACTCTCCTTCCTTGGAGGTTTCTAAGCAGAGATTGGGTGGCCATCTGGCATGGATGCTTTAGTTGTAATTGCTGCATTGCTGGGGGTTGGACGAGATGACCCTTGGGGTGCCTTCCAACTCTACAATTCTATGATTCTATTCCAGTTTAATCCTTCCCTTAAAGAGATCTTTGGACAAATGAAGGAATTCCTCCTGATGTAGTAAACTCCTGATGCAGTTCATAGTTCCTCCTGATGTAGTTCCTCCTGATGTAGTACATAAAGCTACTAAATAAGCTATTTAATGCCTCGCATCACGGATGCTATTTGGTGTCAAGGCAGCTGACCTTGTGATTGAGACTACTAAATGCCTTCATTCTTCTAGAAAGATGAATGAATTTCCTGCATCCTCACACACCATGGTAAATGTCCTCCTTGAGTTCACTTAGTCATTGGTCTCTGGATATCATTTGTACTTTATCTTGGGTCACATAATCACCTCAGCTTAATAAGCAGAGATAAAGATGAGCTTTTTGTCCTGACCATAGCTGCCAAGTTTTCACTTTTCTCGCGAGGAAGCCTATTCAGCATAAGGGAAAATCCCTGTAAAAAAGGGATAACTTGGCAGCTATGGTCCTGACACATAACTGCTTTGCTCTTTCTCTCATCGTACAAGCAATGAACCCAAGACACCTCTAATTAACATAGTTTCCCAGTTAAAATAAAAAAGGGAATCAAGTTAATTAGAGGCTTCTTGGGTTCATATCTCAAAAAACAAAAGGGATTGTATGTGTGTGGACAAAAGCCCTTTTCATACTTTGTCTTTTAAGGCCAATATATGATTATCTGACTACAGCTGGATAAGATAATATATTTAGAAATGTAGAATGTGTTGTAATAAAATATTTATCTACAATATTGCATTCATTGTTGTGGCAGGATTATTATTATTATTTTAGATTCTTGACAAATGCCTCTACCAAATCTTTACATTCTACATAAATGGCATGATTTCAGAAGTATTCCACATTTCATAGAATTGTAGTGTTGGAAGGGGCCACAGGGCTCATCTAGCCTAACCCCTTGCAACGCAGAAATCTTTAACCCAGAGTGGGGCTCAAACCCATGACCTTGAGATTGAGTCTCATGCTCTATGGACTGAATTAACTCCTGTGGTAATAAATGTGATAATAAAAAGAGTTCCCCACTATGGCCTATTTTGTGTTCTTAATTTTGTTGGGAGCTGCCCAGAGTGGCTGGAGCAACCCAGACAGATTGGAGGCATATAAATGAAACAATAACAATAATTTTCCATTGCACCAGTCTTTATTTAAATGTGTCCTGGAAAGCAATCCTGAAACACCCTGGTCTCTCAATTGTTTATCTAAAGATCAACACAGTAGTCTTGTGTTGCACAGCAAACTTAATTAACACCTATTGCCAAAAAGGATAACCAGTTTAGTTGTGTTTAACAAGGACACCTCATTTCAATTGCAAATAAGTGAAGTGAAACTTTTAACTAGCAAACATGAACTTATATAAAAATAAAAATGTAACTAAGAAATAAAGGTATTGTGACAGTTCACTCATCTAAAATACACCCCACTCCATTAGAATGCATTGGCTCAAAATAGTACAAAAACTCCAGACTTCAATGCTTTGTTAGCACTAAAAGGAACTCAAGGAACTCAGTTTCACTGTATATCACATTTTGCTTCCAGACAGGTATACTTTCCCTGCCTCCCTTTCTTACTTTCCTTTTAGTGTGGGTATTGTGACCACATTGTCATGCTCACTTTCTTCAGGCTTTTGGAAAATTTATGGATCCTTTTACTCTTTAGATCTAAGTGTTTGTGCAGTTAGATTTGCTGCCTGCTTATATTGCACTTTTGCTGTCTGAAGCAGCATCCATAGATTCTGCCACTTCCATTTCAAGTAATCAACCAATCGTTCTTTATTCCTCCCTTTGTGTGAATTTCTTCTGGGCACAAGGTTAAGGGTAAACACATATTCATAACAAACAAATGTTATAACTGATGAAAAGATCCTAAAACCTCTCAGCTTAATACTGGGAGTGTGCATAGGAAGATACACACACGTGGGTTCATATGCACATCTTGTAACAGCTTCAGGCTGTTCTCCCCTCATGGCAGTGCCATTCACCTTGTTAGCATGCAACTTTTGAAAGAGAGGCGCATTACCAAATAGGCTTCTGAATTGTTCTTTGGGGTGTATGTTCTAACTTTACCTGTGTGAACTTGAACAGTTGCTCCAGAAGCCAAGAAAAAAAGGAAACATCAGCAGCGCCGAATTCCAACTAATGATGAGTTGTTCTATGACCCAGAAGAAGACAACAGAGACCAGGCGTGGGTGGACAGGAAGAGACGGGGGTAAGAAATTGAGCATTTAATTTGAGTCATGAGAATACTCGTGTTTGTGGTCTTGTACTCGGGTTCTGCTTCTGGGCTTCCCATAGGCATCTGGCTGGCCACTGTGGGAACAAGATGTTGGATTAGCCTTTGGTCTGATCCAGCAGGCTGCCTGTACGTTAACTCTATACATTCCTGATTTTCTGACATTGTTGCAGCTTTGTTTCTAATTATATGGATATCAAATGAGCCTTAATGCTCAGTTTCCCACCTGCACATTTCTCTAAAGTGAGTGGGAATTATCACATTACTATGTTGGGGAAAAATCATTGACTGACTGTTGTTAGATTGTTTAGTAATTGAACAAATGGTACTTCTGCAAGGCACTCTATGATAAAATTCCACTCAAACATTTGATGGGATGGGATCATGAGGAATTTAATACTTTTTTTAAAATAAATAAATATTTCTATTGAAAAATTTCAACATAGAATACAATAAAAGTAAAACTAATCTAAACAAAAGAAACAAAATAAAAAGAAAGATCAAGAGATAGAAAGGCAAGGGGGGATGAATACAAAAGTCCTCTATCACAATTATATCGTATCCCTTCATCCATACAGAGTAAAGCAGACCCTCCTAGCTTCTATTTCTTCTCCCAGCCTCCTACCCTGGAAGATCCTTTCTACTCTGCCTCCCACACAGGGCCCCTCATCTTCTAAACGTTTAAAATAAAAACAACTAAATTAAAAAAGAGAAGAGAAGAAAGAGGGACTTCCAATTCTCTTATCTGTCAATTATATATATATATATAACAATCATTCAAAGCATACACTACATTAGCTACATCATATTATATAGCTACTTGTTAATCTGCCAGACATGTATGAGGAACTTAAGTCTGATTAGCATTTACTGTACCTGCAGCTTGGTGGGAGCTTTTTCTTCTGGGTCCCTTCAAGTGTAAGCATTGGTTTTCCTTTTGACCAATCAAGGAAACATAGTCATTGGCTCTGCCTGTGTTGGCACCACCCATGTTAGCACCTTTTTCATGGTGGTGTCTGCATATGTTCCTGGAGTGATGTGGAGTTGCCCTGTACAGTACAGTGGTACCTCGGGTTACAAACGCTTCAGGTTACAAACGCTTCAGGTTACAAACTCCGCTAACCCAGAAATAGTACCTCAGGTTAAGAACTTTGCTTCAGGATGAGAACAGAAATTGTGTCCCGGCGGCAGCAGGAGGCCCCATTAGCTAAAGTGGTCCTTCAGGTTAAGAACAGTTTCAGGTGAATAACGGACCTCCGGAACGAATTAAGTTCTTAACCAGAGGTACCACTGTATTTGGCATTAACATAACAGTTTGTCCCTGTGTGCATGAAATAATTTGAAATATAAGCAATGTGGTTAAAATAGGGAGAGATACAGGTCTATGGGGATAATGCATGCAAGCTTTTAATTTGGGGATTGTCATTTTGGAACAGGGTCTTGTAATCATGTGTCTAGGATTGACAACAAAAATGGACTTTATCAGCTATTCTGTGGTAGTTTGAAGACCTTAATGTTCTGACTACATTTGAACACACTTCTATAAACATCAACTTCATTTGGATACCTATTCAGATAATTGGAGGGCATATACTGATCTGTTTGAGAACATGCAGTGCTTGTGACTGTCATGCTCCTGGCATGCAGTTTTGGTATACACCAGTTTCAGTAAAGATGCCTAACCAGTAAGAATGCTTCTCCTGACCTATATATATACTGTCTTGTTGTAGGTATCATAGGTTAAGAAGTCTTCACTCACAACAGCCACAAGCCAAACTTCCTGCCATTCCCAGCAGTGACGCTGTTTTGAATTGTCCGGCATGCATGACCACACTGTGCCTTGACTGCCAGAGGTAATATTTGAGCCTTAAGAAACTTGTGATGTAGGTTCAGCAATCACAGATGGGATAAGCTAGTGTTTGTTCATACAGCATCCCTGTAATTTCAACCATCTCTGTCCTGTTTTCATGGACTTGCCTTTCATTAACTGCGATGTTTGTCAGAATATTGTCCCGATGTTTAAAGAGAGGTAAACTAAGGGCCGGATTTAGGTTTGGTGAGGCCCTAAGCTACTGAAGGTAATGGGGCCCTTTATATGTCCAGCTGTCCTTTGTCGACAACAAATTGTTGCTATTTTTTGTGTTGAATATATGCCAAATGGTAATTTATGGATCTAATAGGTATCTAAAGCCATTTGCACACAACAAAAAGGAGCCTACACAACACAAAACACTGTTGCTGTATGTACTGTAGGTTTTATTTTATTTGTTTTTTATCTTATATTTTGGAAATGTACATCAATATTTTTTCCCCTTTAATTTTTTTGGGGCCCCCCAAAAGAGTGGGGCCCTAAGCTATAGCTTGTTTAGCTTATACGTAAATCCAGCACTGGTTGTCAAACATTGGGGCAGAGGGAAAGGATTTTTTTCCTTGGGAAATGTACAGTTTTTGTTCAGCGGATTTACTTTGTATCGGCAAAACAGTGACTTCCGACATGAAGTGCTTTTTTTTTGTTTTTCTCTTTTTAAATTTAATAATAAAAGTCAGTTTTAAATAGATTTCTGAATTTGAAAAGGCAACTTCATTCTATTGTAGCTATAACCAGATGTTGGTGGACTCTAGTGCCCATCAGCCTCAGCCAGCCTGATCAGGGATGAGGGCTGATGGGAGTTGAAGTCCACCAATGTCTGGATGCCCACAGGTTAGCCACTCCTGCACTAAGGTTAGCCACTCCTGCACTAAGCTAAGAGCTTTAATTTTGGCTTCTTGTTGCTAATTGGGACCATATTAATTTGAGGCACTTTGGTTGTGATTTTTTTTGGGGGGGGGGCGAGGTAGAATAGGCCCATCCATTGCTAAATGTCACAGAGGTTATTCTGGAAAACCACTAGAAAACTATAGGGAGACAGTGACAAAATGGTTATTATTATGACACAAACTTTCAGTGGTGACAATCCACTTCATCAGATAGAACCGTTTGTTGACTACTAAAGGTCATGTCAAATAAGCCAGATAGTTTTAAACATGCTTCATACTCTTAACTTTTTCTGGCTATGCTATTATGGTTACTCTACTGAAATTTAGATATATCTCTTTCATCTTTGCTTCTTAAATCTTCAGATCTCCTGGATTCAGGACATGTTGGGTCACCAATTTTGTAATATTTTTTTCAGCAACAGATTATTACATTCCTATTCCTTTTCTCCTTTTTTTCAGGCACGAATCGTACAGAACTCAGTACAGAGCAATGTTTGTCATGAATTGCACCATTATCAAAGAAGAGATTCTGAAATACAAAGGCCCATTGAACAAAAAGACAAAGAGAGGGCACAAGAAAATTAAACAGAGTAGTGAATCCATTGCTAGTCTGGAAAAACAGGAAGAGGAGGAGATATATCATCCAGTAAAATGTACTGAATGTTCAACAGAAGTGGCTGTCTTAGATAAGGATGAAGTCTTTCATTTTTTCAATGTTCTAGCAAGCCACTGCTAAGATGCAGCATTTTGCATTGGGTTAAGTTTGCATAAAATTCAAAAGCCAATGACTGTTCTGTTTCATTTGTACCATCTATTCAAATACACAATTAATCTGATGTGAAATTAAATCCTTGCCACACACCCTGTATTGGTAAAGCAAGTGAACTTTAGTTATGTACATAGTTCATGTTTTTAGAACAGTTTCTTATGTATATAAATATTTTTATCCTGCTATTTAGAATTAAAATGTTCTGATCTTGGGGGAATTTGGACCATAGTCTGTGGCGTGGCTGCCTGATAATGTTGTTATAAGCATTACTGTAAGAAACGAGCTTTAGTTTGTGTAAATCAGTTATTGGTAGCACTAAACTCTGTTCAAGACTTGTTTTTTGTTTTCCATTCTTTATTCACCCCAATATTTTGGAAACCCTGTGTACTTGTTTCTTGCTACAATTTAAGGTTGGCCATCTTGTTCTCATAGCAAGACTGCCTTCTCTCTCATAACACCAAAAAGCTGAACACCTTCCTAAAAGCAGCCTCCATATATCAAGTAAAAACAATCACAGAGGTGTTCTTGGTTTCTTACCTATCAAACTCTTGTAGTTTAAGTCCTTTTCTATAGGCTGTGTAAAAACTATAATTTAAACACCTTTGAATGTGTTATAAAATGCATACTAGTTGGTAGAATTTATTGCTGAAATGCTATTGTAAAAAAAAAAAGCAGCTTTGCCTGGAATAAATAATATGTAGAAGTGATAGAAGTATTACTGTCTTTTAGGTTCCAGGTGAAAACTTTTATTCTTGACTGTATACTTCAGTTGTATGTTTATTTTTGTGATTGAGTTAGTGATTGAGTTAGTGCTGCCTCTTTTATTTATTTCATGAAATTTCTACACTGTTTGATTGTAACAAGCCCTCAAAGTATTTTACAAAAAGATAAACAACATAATCAAAAAATTACAATACTTTAAAGCAGTGGTCTTCAACCCCCGGGCCACGGACCGGTCCCGGTCCGTGGATCAATTGGTACTGGGCCGCCCAAGGAACATTTAAATACAATTAAATTAAAATTATTAAATCAAAACAATCTAAATAAAATATAAACAATCAACGCCCCCCCCTCAGCGGGCCGCGGTAAAATTATCAAACGTCGACTGGTCCGCGGCGATAAAAAGGTTGGGGAGCACTGCTTTAAAGCATAACAAAAAGTTAAACTACTAAAACATTAAAATTCACTTAACTTTCTAAGGATCTATCTGTTCATTGAGTACTTTGCTTTATGATCTTTTGTGAACTGCCTTGGAAATTAGTAATTGAAGGTTTCAATAGATTTTGGAATTGTGTTGTCCATCGTTTGGAAGGTGGAGAAGCTTACTTCCTCCTCCTCCACTGGACCAAAACCAATGGATTCAAGTTAGAAGGAAGGAGATTTCAACTAAACATCCGGAAGAATTTCTGACAGTAAGAGCTGTTTGACAGTGGAACAGGAGATTTTTAAGCAGAGGTTGGGTGGCCACCTGTCATGTATGATCTGGTTGAGATCCCTGCCTTGCGTGAGGTTGAGACTAGATGACCCTCTGTGTCCCTTCCAATGCTTTTTAAGATTCCATAACATAGGTGGGCTATTGGCCTAATCCAGGAGGCTCTTAGAGAACTTTCGAGCCTCGCAACTCCATGAAAGTTGCAGAAGTTTGCAGAGTCGAAGCCTCCAGCGCTCCGACGCAACCCTGCTCTTACCCACATGCTTGGGTAAAGCGAGGCACACTTGCAAGTGGCGGTCTCAAGGGGTACGAATCGGCGGAGGTAAAACTTTGCGTAGGTCGCCCCGGGGCGGGGTAGGCCCGGCCTGGCGGGGCGGCACGAGGAGCGGCTGAGCCAATCGGCGGAGGGAGGTGGGTTTCCCTGCCTCTTGGCCGCCTCCCTCCGGCCGCCTTTCCGCCTCGCCTTTCGAGCGGGTGCGTCTCTCTCTCTGGGCGGCGCACTCTGACGCGCGGAGGCGCTGCTGCCGGCGAGATGGCGCTGAGCTCGGCCTGGAAGCAGATGTCGTGGCTCTATTACCAGTACCTGCTGGTCACCGCTCTCTACATGCTGGAGCCTTGGGAACGGACGGTGTTCAGTATCCTTTCTGGTGCGGTTGAAGGGGGAGCCGTGAGGGGAAAGAGGCGCCGCCGCCGCTGCCGCCGCCAGGAAAGTTCGCGGTGAACTGGGTGCGGCGCGGGCTGGGCAGGGCGCCGGCGGGAGGGGAAGGTAAAAGACGTCCAGGGGGAGGGAACGGCGGCGGCCTTCTGGCTTCGGCCGAGAGGGAAGGCCGCTGGGCTCCTGAGGGCGGCGGAGGTGCGCAGATAGCCGGGAGGGACTTGGGCCTGAGGGTATAGTGGTCGGAGTCGCCCTGCACAATGCAGGTTGGGGTGGTGGTGGTGGGAATAAATGTATGTATATTTATGGGGATGTCGGTCAGGCCTGTTCCTGCCTGATTGGAAGGTCGTGGCAAACCTGAAGGCGCGTGTGTCAATCATTCAATCTTTCTCGCTCCTCTTTCTCTCCGCCCTACCCTCGCAGCTCCCCATTTGCCCCCTTTCCGTGCACTTTTTACTTCGCCATTGCTCTGGGTTTTTTTGTTTTGTAGGCGCTGCTGCTGCAGCCAACAAGTGACTGCTGACGTCTCTGCTTAGATTCAGCTAAGGCTTTTGCATTGTGTACTTGCGGTTTTGCGGCTGTTTTAAAGGAGTTGTGTTAGTTTCACCTAGAGCTCCCCGCGAATGATGGAGAAAAGGCAGTTCTGGTCAACGGAGGGAGTCCTTGGGATCCGCCTTAGCCAGGTGTGCTCTGGAGTAGTAACTGAAGTGGTTCTGCACGACCCCTTAAGATTGTCAGTGACTTGAGAGAAGGGATTTAAACAGGGAGGGGTGGGTGGGGTTTTTTCTTTTCCAGAAGGTAAGAGGCTTCATGTAGCTTGGGATGCTGTGTTAAACCTCTTTGGAGAGCTGTTTAGAAGGTGGTGTTAGGTCACTGTGCAGCTGAGCGTTTATGTACCGGTAGCTGTGGCTTGGGACTATAAAGCATTTGGGTCTGGGCAATTGTGTTTCAGAGCTAGGGAAACAAGGAAAACAAGATACGCTGCTTGTTGTAACTGCTTGTGAATGGATTTGAGGGTGGTTTATCACATAAGTGTGGTGGGCAATTGGGGCTGTAGTTATCATGGTTTCCTGTATGGGTTTCATTTCAAAGCGAGGTTGAGAATTTGTTGTGACGAAAGGTGTTGTCTTTCATGATAACTTTTGTGTGATTCATGAGAGATCAAGGCAAACAGATGAAGGGTATATATTTCTTATATGTTACTGTTTATGTGCCAGAAACAAGGTCAAGAGCCCTTCCTTCCTCGCTATGTGCTATGATTGTGAATGATAAGGACACACTAAGCCAGGCATCCCCAAACTGCGGCCCTCCAGATGGTTTGGCCTACAACTCCCATGATCCCTAGCTAACAGGACCAGTGGTCGGGGAATTTGGGAAATGTAGTCCAAAACATCTGGAGGGCCGAAGTTTGGGGATGCCTGCACTAAGCTATGTTGCCAGTCAGAGTAACAATACAGTGGTACTGTACCTTGTTTCTCAAACTTAATCCGTTCTGGAAGTCTGTTCCAAAACCAAAGTGTTCCAAAACCAAGACGTGCTTTCCCATAGGAAGTAATGCAAAATGGATTAATCTGTTCGACTTTTAAAAAGAACCCCTAAAACAGCAATTTAACATGAATTTTACTATCTAACGAGACCATTGATCCATAAAATAAAAGTAATAAACAATGTACTGCAGTCACACAATCAGTAGCTGAACAGGCCTCAGACACTCAAAATGGAAGTGTAACACTCAAAACTGAGCATGTTCAGCTTCTGAAAAAAAGTTCGCAAACATGAACACTTCCGGGTTTGCAGTGTTTGGGTTCCAAGTTGTTTGAGTACCAAGGCATTTGAGAACCAAGGTACCACTGTATTGTGCAAGCACATTTGCAAAGCTAAGCAGGGTCTGCTATAGTCTCAAATTGGATGGGGAACTGCCTGATGAGATTCTTGTATTGCAGGGGTTGGACTAAATGACCCTCAGGATCCCTTCCAACTCCACAATGCTATGATTCTAAGATGTGAAGTAGTATCTATTTCACAGGGCTACTAGAGTCTTTGATATATATGGTGCTGGAGGAGACTCTTGAGAGTCCCATGGACTGCAAGAAGATCAAACCTATCTGTGAGGGACAGGGGATATCGCGAAGTCCCTCCCCTCCTAAGTTCAAGCCAATCCCCGAGCACAGGGGGAAGCAGAGAGAGTTCCGATTCCAGTGGGGAAGCAGGAAGTCGTGTCCGAGGCTCAGGCAAGGTAGAGGAGCCAGGGTCCCAGGTGGGACAGGAAGGGGCGAATAAGGGCGGGAGACCCATCCCCCCAACTCCGGAATTACGCAGAAAGAGGAGGGGAAAGAGGATGGGTCTGCCAAAGCTTTTGTGTTGGAGAAAGACGCGCCAAAAGCCATTAGGAGGTTCTGAAACCGACTGACCACATCACTCCGTGTAAATAGCAATGACTTGAGCACTGTAAATACGCAGCACCAATAAAAGAATAAAATGCAGAGCTGCGTAGCGTCGTTACTCTGAAGTAGTCCACTCCGGCCACTGTGACACTATCCATTCTGAAGGAAATCAGCCCTGAGTGCTCACTGAAGGACAGATCTTGAAGCTGAGGCTCCAATACTTTGGCCACCTCATGATAAGAGAAGAATCCCTGGAAAAGACCCTGATGTTGGGAAAGATTGAGGGCACAAGGAGAAGGGGACAACAGAGGACGAGGTGGTTGGACAGTGTTCTCGAAGCTACGAACATGAGTTTGACCAAACTGCGGGAGGCAGTGGAAGACAGGAGTGCCTGGCGTGCTCTGGTCCATGGGGTCACGAAGAGTCGGAAACGACTAAACAACAACAACAACAACAACAACAACTAGAGTCTATACATTCTATCCATTTGCCACTAGTGAAGTAAAGTCAGAGCAGATTCTCCTATGAACAAGTGTTTCCTAATTTCCCTCTGATTAACTCTAGTGGGAGGGAAAATAACTTTCTAGCTCTTCTAGGGTGTGTTGAGGGTGACTAGGACTGGAAGACAAAAGGTGAAGGAGTGATGGAGCTTTCCAACATTGCACCATTCCAGCTACATATTTGTGCTTATCGTTTGTTGCTTTCCTTTTTTTACTAACAAATTTTCAAATGGTCCATTAGTTCAAATAAGAGATGATAGTTTACCACTAATTTCAGTTATGAAAGTATACAGTATTCTGTATAAAATGTTAGAGATACAGTCTAGGGCAGGGGTCAGCAAACTTTTTCAGCAGGGGGCTGGTCCACTTTCCCTCAGACCTTGTGGGGGGCCGGACTATATATTGAAAAAAAAGTGAATGAATTCCTATGCCTCATAAATAACCCAGAGGTGCATTTTAAATAAAAGGACACATTCTACTCACGTAAAAACACCAGGCAGGCCCCACAAATAACCCAGAGATGCATTTTAAATAAAAGAATACATTCTACTAATGTAAAAACATGCTGATTCCTGGACCATCCGCGGGCCGGATTTAGAAGGCAGTTGGGCCGCATTTGGCCCCCGGGCCTTAGTTTGGGGACGGCTGGTAGGCTCACTAGCCAATTTCCTATGTGAAATAGCTCCACTAGTTTTGGTCTACAGACTACTTTGCCATTGGCATTAACACAGCATAGTCTTCATTTTTAAAAGACTCTTGTGCTTTCATCTGCTGGCTTTGCTGGAAGGTGAATACCACATGATTTTGGCTCTTTAACCTCAGAGTTCCCTCAAACCTGATGACCCTGAAGGTCATTATTTTGCTAATGGTGGTATTCTGTTATATTACTGGCTTACTTTGTCATACTGATTGATAATATATCTGCAAAAATAATCATTATATGATATATACATACTATGCTGCTGTTGGTGCATAAGTTACCCAGACAAAAGTGAAATGGTTGTGTGCAACTCACAAGTCCACATGGTGCATTGCAGGACAAGCCATTTTTGGTCACAAAGAAAAGTTACAGCTTGCTTCTGGTAATTAGCAAATGAGGAGACTCACTATATTGCCAATGTTTACTCTTTGGAATTAGTGTATTGATCAGAAACTGGTGGTTGTCCCAGATAAAATTTGGTGTCTTGATAAGTGACACTTGCTCTCCATTCCAGATGCTAAATCTCCTTTTCTTTCCCAAGTGGCTTGGAGGGCCCTGTAGTGAAGAGCTGTCCTACTTGTTCATATTTCCCTCTCTTTCCTGAAGTCAGCATGGGTGGGGATAGGAAAACGGTTCCTTCCATTGTGTTTGATCATCTGTACTTTGTGGAATACATTTTAACTGCCAATGTGACATAACTCCTATCTACTTGCAGAACTCACCCATGAGTTACGTTATGCTTCATTCAGTTCCTTTCATGAAGGAACTTAAATACTGACAAAGCTATTATGTACTGGATTATTTACAGGCACCCCCCCTATTTACACGGGTTACGTTCTGGGCCCTTGCATGCGTAAGTGAAATTGCGTAAAGTGGGAAACACACTCTAAAGAACCCTTTGAACTCCCTCTCTGCCACTCTCTCTTCAATCCATACAAAAAATACTGTATCCAAAAATATCCACAACTAGAATTGAAGCTCTGGGGCCAGCAGGAGGCTGGGGGACATGTGGGAAAGCAGCTTCTGCTGTGGCACTAGGCCCCACACCAGCTGTTAGGCTACCTCTCACCATTTCTGGGTTTGAATTGAATTATAGTATTTATTTACTTCCCAGCGCCACACATATATGCAGTTGCGTATGAGTCAATTTTGTGGGAGTGGGAGCTTGTATTACGGTAAATTTGTATACTGCCCTTAATCGGTAGCTCTTGGGACAGTTCACAAGATAAATGTAACTTTTGTTACATTGGCCCCTGGGGATTTTGAACTTAGGCCTTGTACCAACTTGAGTTCTACCTGAGAGTTGGTTTGTTCAGCCTCTTAAGTGGTGCAAAAGGAAAAGCGACTGATAAGAAATAGAAAAATATATTGTGCGACTTCCTCTATTGCTATTGGTAAGCAAATCAGGTTTTGTATATTTTTGGCCTAACTGAAAAGCTGGATCTGTTAGTGGGGCATAATTAAGTCTAAATACTTCAACTTAATAGGTTCAGTGATTACGGTAGGTTGAGTTTCCAAAGGTAGTTATTACCGTTTATTCAACTTTCAGTGTGACCTTCTGAAGAAGTCCAGAGCAGCACTCTTAATTAGTATAGTCTTCGTTACTACGATGTTGCGCTGAGTTGCTGCCAGTTAATATTCTGTATTCAGTTGTCTATGTACAAGACTTAAATGTTCATATGGCTTGAGACATGGCTTTATAGCATTCTTGCATTGTGGTTTTAATACACTGTCAATATGTGGTTTTCCTTTACTGCCGTTCAGATTCCATGTTAGTATCAATCCTTGGAATGGCACTTTACACTGGCTATGTTTTCATGCCTCAGCATATTATGGCAATATTGCACTATTTTGAAATTGTGCAATGATGAAGAATGTATCAAGCAGTGACCAGTCAGAAGCTGAAGAACTGACCATCTACAATTAAGGAGTTCTACAGATGACGAGACAAGCAAGACGTGATTGTGTACACAGCTGATAGTCATCACTAAGGGATGCAGTATGCCCTAGGTTTTGGTGGCATTTTCTTTCTTAACAAAAAAATTCCTTGTATAGCAATTTGTCTATTAACATTGTGATTGTTTGTACCTTTGATATCAGTATTTTCTTAACTTTGTGACAGTCTCAGTATTACACTGTGAAAGCTTTTCTTACTGTAACTTTGAGTGCATTTTGCCTTCTATTTTTAATCAAAAATCATCTTATTAAATGGGGCTTAGAGCTTTTGCTATTGTATGGGTTATATGTGCAACTGGGTATATTTCTAGCTAACATTTTGTAAGAAAAATGTTTAGATTCATATGGAGATGTGGATATATTCATGGAATCCTACAAAACCTTGTTTGTAAGACCTAACTCAGGTGCTTTAACTGCTATCTGGACTGTTCAACAGAATACTTTGGTATCATTCTATTTTGCTTTAGGAATAAATGGAAATGTTTTGTTCCATTTGGAGAAGAATAAGACCACTTGGCACTGCATATATGGAACACTACTTTGTAAAGGGAAAGTGCGGGACCCAACTCCTGTCTGAACATAAAATCTTAATTTTATGCATGTCATCTGGAGTTTTGTGATAACATCTTAAAGCTGCTATTATAGCTTCTAACTGTACTATACTTTTGTTTGTTTATTTCCCAAGGAGCATATTTTAATATAGACTGAGTTCAAAGACCATGTCTGTGGCAGTTGGCTATAATATAATCATGTCTGTATTGTGAACCCTGTATTGTAACTGTTGTTCAAACACCCTTGAATACTTAGACCAAATGACCAAAATATAATGTTTGATGTAGACTTGAGTTAAAAACCACAGCAATAAGGAGCTGTCTACTAGGCTGAAGTCTTGTCTTAGTTTTTATAGCTTTTTTTTCAGATTTCTATTCTGAAATGTAAGATGGCAGTTTTTAAGGTGTGGGTTCTTTCCCCCCCCAAAATAAAAGCTGAAAGCAGAGTTGATGCCTAATGTGATGGTACATTAATTTTAGGGGGCTGTATTGCAGGATGCAGAAACTTTGGCCTTTTACATGTGGCTGATCTCCAGCTCCTACCAGCCTTGGCCAGCATGGTCGGGGTAGTGAGAGTTTTAATCCAGTAACTTCTGGGGGGACAGAGGCTCCCCATCTGCGCTGTATTGCTGTACTGGATAATACTCTTTCAACGATGGTCTAGAAAGGAGAGAGACCAGCAGCTGTGCAGTAGAATGCTGAGCTGTTGCCAAAGTCTCCCTTGCCTAGGTTGCTTCTCCAGTGGTAGCAGAAGTGGTGGGGTGCCCAGAGGGTGCTGCCTCTTGCATTTCCACTACCTGAGGTGGATGCTTCAGACCATTTCATGAGTGGGCCGGCTCTTCCAACATTAAACTCAAGGCGGAGGTGGGGGTGTTGAGGTGAATTCATATAATATTAAGCAAGGGAGCTTTCAAAAGTTTAAGCAAAGACTATTGCCCCTACACTGCACTCTTGAGCAATTCAGTGCAGTGAGTGGAGAATGCAGAGTTTTGCATAAAGAGTAACTTCAAAGGGCTTCACATTCTACAAGACCCTATCGCCCTTCAACACAGTCTTCAATTTCTCTCATAATGAAGCTTCAAAGTGTCCTCTGTTCACTATTCTAATCAAATCTGGTTTTGTAGCCCATCTTTCCCCTGCTGTACCAGTCATGTTTTAAACACCTTGATTAAGTTAAGACATCAAACGGACAATTTCCAAAGCCCCCCCTAGCTGCTGAATGAGGAAATGGTATCCTTTGTGTAATACAAAAATAGGAAAATCTGTCCTCCACTTCAGCTGCTATAGGTGTAAAGTCTAGAATTATTTGTGAAATGAAGGCTCATGCTATTTTAAGACCACAGTCCTGTGCACAACTTACGTGGGACTAAACCCTATTGAACCTAGGGAGGCTTTCAAGTTTAGAAGTGACTCTCATCATTGAAAGTTATCTGATTTCCTGCCTGAAGCCTGTATGTGCAGGAGTCTGTTTTAGGCTGGAGAAGAGATGATTAAGGGGAGACATGATAGTGGGCTTAAAATTTCAATTCTGAAGTCTTTTGCTCTGTTGCTCTAGTCTCCAGAAGGCAGGTCTAGAAAAATATGTGGAAATGGCAAAACCCTCCTAAATATAAGACTGGTTTTACAGTGGAACAAACAACCGTGTCAGGAGGTGGTGGGTTCTCATTCACTGGAGGTATTTTGGTAGAGGCTGGAGGCATCCTGCATTGCAGATCTGCAACTGAGCAGGGAGTTGAGAGATGCATCACCACCCCAAGGCTCTATGGTTTTATGTCTTAAAGATGGATTTCTGTATGAGAGCTGCCACCAACTGGAAATCTCGGGGGACATGAAGTTGGTCCACAGCATGTCAATATTGAGTTGTGTGTGGGGGTGCGATAAGAGATCTCAAGCATGGGCATATATAATGCAAGGTGTGGGGGATAAAGAGACATGCAGATTTGAGGAAAGGTCAGGAAAGCACCACACTTAAAATAGCACTACTAATTTTTAATCATTGTTTCCCCTATTGAGCAATTGAAATGAGGTGGATAGAAGTGTCTCAGGGCTATTGGAAAACTGCTAATAGGAAATGACAAGGCAAACCAGATAACTCCCTTTTGCCTCCAGCTCAAAAGTAACCTCTGTTGAGGAAGCTATGTTAGAGCACTTGGGGACTGATTGGGGACTGAGGGAAGAGGAATGCTCTCAAACTAGTTCCGGTGATTGAAAGATGTGGTCAAGTAGCCAAGGTGTATCTGCTTTCTTCCCTCACAAAAACTTTATGGTGCTCAGACAAGTTGGTTTGGGTAAGCACAATGCACAAATGTGAAGCTCTCTTTCTCTCTCTTCAACCTCTGGGAAAATGTCCCTCATCTGCAAGGGTTAGAGAATGATTGCTGATTTTAATGCATTTCTTTAAAAACATGTATAACCTGAGAAAAAGAAAATATCAAAAGAGACTTAAAATCAGACGTAAACACAATTGCATGCAATGAAAACGTAATTAATATATAATCAAAACAGCTGAGGGAAGACTGTGAGTTAAAAAACTAAAATAAGAATAACAAGCAACCCATTTAGTGCGATAGCCCTGAACAACCCTGAGATCTTCAGATGAAGGGTGGTATATAAATCTAATAAGTATTAGTATTAGTACGGTACCCCAGCCACACTGGGCGGCTTCCAACATATAAAAACATAATAAAATATTGCACATTATAAAGCTTCCCTGATACAGGGCTGCTTTCAGATAGCATAACATGGCGTCTTCCAGATGCTTTGGTGCTTCAACTCCCAACAACCCTCTCAGCTCCAAACAGCAGAGCAAGCGGTAAGGGCTGATCAAAGTGGTCCAACAATATCTAGACCAGTGTTTCTCAACCAGTGTGCCTCCAGATGATTTGGGACTACAACTCCCATCATCCCTAGCTAGCAAGACCAGTGGTCAGGAATGATGAGAGTTGTAGTCCCAAAACATCTGGAGGCACACTGGTTGAGAAACACTGATCTAGACAGCCACAGTTTTACAACAACAAAAGGGTCTAACTGATGGTTTTATGCTGGCCCTAGCACCTCACTTCAGCACTTGCTGCCCATGGCACTGGTTTTTCTTGTTTTGAAGATTTCTATCCCTTCTCTCCCCCTTCATGGATCAATGCCTTGTCATGGCGAAGGGGCTTGAATAACTCAGAGAAGCTATGAGCTATGCCGTGCAGGGCCACCCAAGATGGACAGGTCACAATGGAGAGTTTTGACTAAACGTGATCCACCTGGAGAAGGAACTGGCAAGCCACTCCAGTATCCCTGCCAAGAAAACTCCATGGACAAAGACAACAGGCATATAAAAGTTATGACGCTGGAAGATGAGCCCCTCAGGTCGGAAGGCGTCCAACATGCTACTGAGGAAGAGCAGAGGACAAGTACAAGTAGCAGTCACGAAATTAAAAGACGCCTGCTTCTTGGGAGAAAAGCAATGACAAACCTAGACAACATCTTAAAAAGCAGAGACATCACCTTGCCGACAAAGGTCCGTATAGTTAAAGCTATGGTTTTCCCAGTAGTGATGTATGGAAGTGAGAGCTGGACCATAAAGAAGGCTGAATGCCGAAGAATTGATGCTTTTGAATTATGGTGCTGGAGGAGACTCTTGAGAGTCCCATGGACTGCAAGAAGATCAAGCCTATCCATTCTGAAGGAAATCAATGAATGCTCACTGGAAGGACAGATTGTAAAGCTGAGGTTCCAGTACTTTGGCCAACCCTGATGTTGGGAAAGATTGAGGGCACCAGGAGAAGGGGACGACAGAGGACGAGATGGTTGGACAGTGTTCTCGAAGCTACGAACATGAGTTTGACCAAACTGTGGGAGGCAGTGGAAGACAGGAGTGCCTGGCGTGCTCTGGTCCATGGGGTCATGAAGAGTCGGACATGACTAAACGACTAAACAGCAACAAATCCCTTCTCTCATTGCATGAGATTGCAGGATGGATCACAATTTCAACCCTAAGAAGCACAGAGCTTGTGGTGCAGTGAACAGCAGAAAGAGACAAGAGGCTGCATCCAACTCTGCATGTGCAGATTTTCCCTCCTGCACTAGGGCTTCCCCTTCCCCTTTCTCTGTACACCCTCAAAATCTACTCTAGAGGGTTTTCCAACCCCCGGGAGCAGATTTTGAGGGTGCTCAGGGGAGAGTAAAGTTCCACTGTGGCAGGCGCAGGTGCTGCACTAGCAGAACAATATATGACCTAAGTTTTTCTTCATCCACTTGTGTAGAGTACTGCTGAGGCTAATGGAACCCCATGTTGGTATAAAGGGGTAAGAGGCCTGGAACAGGGACGGTGGAGCTGTGGGCCCTCCAGATGTTGTTGAACTCCAACTGAATAAAAACGTGGTTGTGGGTCTGCTTTGGTAAGTTCAGTCCATCTAGCCCAATACACTGTGAATGACAACTGTTCTCAGAGGGTTCCCCCCCCCCCAGATTTGCTTCCTGAGAATCCTTGAAAGTGGAAATGTTAAGGACTGAACCAAGGGTATTATGAAGGCAGCCCTGTATCAGGAAGCTTTTAATATTTGGTGTTATATTCTGTTTTTCTGTGTGTTGGAAGCCACTCAAAATGGCTAGGGCAAACCTGCCAGATGTGCAGGGTATTATTACTATTACTATTACTATTACTGTTGGGAGGGTGTGTTCCAGCACTGAGCCAGGTTCTCTTTTCGCTGGCACTCCTGCCTTCCCCAGTTGGGACACAGCAGCCTGGACTTCCTTCATTGCAAGTGTCTTTCTGGCATCAAGTTCCTTGTCCTCACCTTTGCTTCTGGATGACATTCTTCTTGCATCTCCTCCTCTTGCCTCATCCAGCTCCCCTGCAAGTTGTCTGTAACCTTTCTGACCTTTCAAAATAACATCTCCTTTGATGCTCAGCACACAATCTTTGACTTCCTTTAGTTTAAATCAAATACTTTGACCAAATCCCCTGCAGCTCAGAAGCCCCAAAATAAGAGTCCTCGGGGGGGGGGGGTATTTGCTGGGATTAAACGATTCAATTTGTAGGGCTGCCTGCTGGTATCCTATCACCTCTTTCCTTCAAATATACCTTTTACCCACATGTTGTCTGAATTCTGGAAGCACGGTTGTCATATTCTTCTAATCATTCAGCAGTGGGCAGCTCTATCATTCTGTCATTGCTGGAATCTAATTCATTAGAGTTGAGAACAACATTGTGTCATTTAGGCCTCCTATATCCACTGCCCCATGTCAGGTAATTACGGTAGAATTATTCCTAAAACGTGTTACTCGGTATCTAGTTCAATCAAATGGTAAATGATCAGATATGTGTAGATTCTCCAAAAGACAAGTCACCTGTAACAGTACTTGTGCCAACATTTCCATTGTGGGTTATGTCACACAAGTAGCTAAACCAATTTACAGGCCACAGAGTTTTTTCAATCAAAATTGCTTTGCTGTCACCAAAAGATACTCCCTTTTGGAATTTTATCTGCTTCATGTACATTTCAAATGGAGACCTGTAAATAGAATCTAGTTGCACATACACATTATATGCAGGTTCTGCTATCTGCTCATTATGCAAAAATCCACTTATCCGAACATGAGGATTTTTTTTTAAACATACTTTTTATTAATTTTACAAAATACAAAAAAAAGGTACATACATAAACACCTTTTCCACCTCCTTCCTACCCACCCACATGGGTCCTCCCCTGCCACAGAAGTATCCCATGTATGTGAACAGTCAGAGATGGTCCATTTTATGCTTGGATTTCTGTCCTCCTCCCCCTCCCCTGACCCCAAAGCCCCCCCCCCCTGCCACCAGGGAGCTCCAGCAAACCAGGGCAGTACGCAGGAGGCCATCCATCCAACCATCTATTGTCATACCAAAAAAAGAGAAAAATAGAAATAGGAAAAAAGAGAAAAAAGAAAGGGCAAAAAAGAGAAAAAAACAATACAAAACAGAATTTTTTTTCTTACATTCATAATTGTAAAACCATATTTTGTGGGCTTCCCCTCCCCCCCTTCCCCGGTTTTCATCCCTTTTTTATCATCTGCAACAGTTTCTTACTTTATAAAAATACACCTTTGTATCTTATACAACTTATAAATCAATTAACATTTTCATCTAATATTCAAATCACTGAAAAATCAAACTCCCATTTTATCTTCCCGTGCCTAATTTTTACTCCCTCTATAAGCCTCCATATTTTCACATTTTTCCAAAATCCATTCACTTTTAAAACTATAACTATTCTCAATTTAACCTTACATCCCCGATTACCGGCTCCACCCCCCCAATCCAGCAAATTCCATAATCAGCAGACCAGTTATAAACCTGTTAATCCATCCTTATAATCACAACATCACTTTCCCTTCACCCCACCCCCTGTTTACAGTCTTTTGCCATCCAGGCCACCATACAGGACCCCTGAATTTCTTCTCTTCTCTGCATATTTTTTCCTTCTTCCCTGTGGGCGTTCTGGAGTTCCAGTAATACCAATCGTGCCTCCCTCAAAGGCAGGGCACTCCATCCAACTTTTTGTAGAGTAAAGTCATCATTTTTTTCGTGGTGTGCTTCATTTTGTGTTGAATCATCACAGTCCTCATCTTCATCTTTTCCTTCCAAATCACAGTCACCATCATTGTCATTCTCACATTCATCTTTTTCAGTGTCAAAAGCTTCATCTTCTAAAAAATCATATTCTGCCATCACCATCTGAAATTGTTGCTGTAACTCTTGCCGTCGTGTCTCCTCTTGACATAGTTCTATTCTTGTTTCCCACATTAAGGTCAAAACAGACCGCTGGAACTCAGGGGAACACTTTTTTGTTGACATAGTTCAATCCTGCCAAGGTCAAAACTTGTCACGTGGGGTGGAATATGATCACAGTTTATTTTCTCGACTCCATTTTAACAAACTGGCTGCATTCTTCAAGTCTTATTAACAATAAAGTTCGAACTCACATTTCACAAACATTTAAACCAAAAAAGAAATTCTACAAAGTCCAGAAATACAAAGTGAAATAAAAATTGACTTATAAATCCTGATCAACTCACTGGGTTGTCTGGGCTGCCGGCTCCCGAGGAAAAGAAAGGTTTTTCTTAGTCTTTACCTCTTGCTGCAGGGCACTCACAACCACAGTCTCTCTCCCCTTTCACCCTGCATCAAAGGGGAGATTCTCTTTGATGCCTTTGAGGGATCCTTTTTGTGGGATGGAACACTGGGGCAGACAAGTCACAACAGTTCCTAGAGTGTCCACTAACAGGAACTCACCTGGAGGGACACCTGACTACAGGTCAGTTCCTGTTCCCTCAGACATGCAAATGAGTTGGATTAGACAAAAGCCCTAGCCTGCAATCACTCTCTCTCTCTTAGCTACTTCCTCCCTCGATGAGGACACATCTCCAGAGAATCTCCAGTTAGCATGGTTCTCACTCTAGGCCTGCAGCCAAGAGTGAGACCAAATGGAGTCTTAATTTACTAAGTAGTCTCTAGATGTATATATACTTGTAACTTTTCTAAGCAAGCCTGCCTTTCTGAGATTATGCTGTAACTCAGGATGAAACTGTAAGTAAACTCTATCTTATTTTATAAACACTGTGTTGTGTATTTCTTTTAAGAGGGACAAAGGGGACCTTTGCCAGGAAGTGTAATATTGAACTATAAAGTGTAATATTGTTATAGAGATTCTAGCGAATCTAACGCACATGCTTTGCTGCGCACAAAAGGGGAATGTCACTCTGCTGATATTGGAAGCTTGCTAACACAAGCTTGGATAGGATCTATCTAATAATATATCCTAATCCACATCCCTAACATTCCCATACTTTTGAATTGCAAATCTTCTGTTTACGGCTTCGGGTTTCTATTTACTGTCTCTTTTGTTGCCGTGGGGGGGGGGGGTGGCTTCCTCTTTTCTCCCCTCTCTCCCAGATCCAAATTGTTTTATAATCCAAATCGTGAGGTTACTTACAGTCTTGTTTCCAATCGTTTTATTTTCGGAAGAATCCAGCGCTCTCCGCCTTCGGCTTGAAGCTTCTCCCTGCTAGAATAACATTGCCGCTCAAAATGGCCCCCGCGACTTCTACCCTCCTCGCTCCGGAGCTCTTATTAGAGCTAGCCGAAGGGTTGGGGAGTCCAGATTGGGGCTGTGCCGAGCAAATTTGCCCCCGGGACGCCCTTCCCGAGGTTCTAAGGGGCGCAGCGTCGCTCTCGCTGCCCTCCCCACTCCTAGCAGGGATGGGCCGTCTCGGAGACGAGACGAAACCCCGCCGATCGGCGCTGGCGCTGAACCCGGAAGCCCTGTTTATCACCCGAACATGAGGAATTTGTACCCAAACCTTCCTGTACAAATGGCTGTTTCAGGTATCAGAACAGCTGGATCTGCAATAGTGACTTTCCTTAACACTGCATTTTATTTTGCAAAGAAAGCCTGACATTTCCCTACTGTGTATCTACACCAGCATGATCCTCACCGGTTACCCTCCCCAGATCATCCTCCATCTCTGATTTGCACCACTGACCTTTCTTGGTGGCAGTGGTCCTGTCCCTTTGCCACCAGTTTTTGAACCAGCTCCCCATCCCCCTTGCCTGAATTCTTTTCACTCTGGACATTTTCTTCTCCCAAGAAGGGATGGATGAACCTAATTCAACAAAGGACATTCACAGAAGGGTGAAGGGAGACTTTATTGCTCAGGTTTCTAAGATTCTCACTGCTGGTATGGGAAGGTGGCAAGAAGAGAAGAAGAGTTTGGATTTGATATCCCGCTTTATCCCTACCCGAAGGAGTCTCAAAGCGGCTAACAATCTCCTTTCCCCTCCTCCCCCACAACAGACACCCTGTGAGGTGGGTGGGGCTGAGAGACTTCAGAGAAGGATACAGTACCTGAATGCCCTTCTGGGTAGACTAGGGATGCAGGAGAAATTTGTTTTTTTTTACTTTTATCCTGTCCTTTCAAAGGAGCACAGAGTGGAAAATAACGTGTGATATTCCATGCTGGTCCTACTCAGAGTGGAACCATTGAAAATAATGGACATGACTAACTTAGGTTCATTAATTTCAATGGGTCTACTCTGAGTAAGACTTTGTTTTAAAGTAACACCTTTAAAACCTCCAATACAGATGCAGACTGGGAAAGATCTCATCTCAAAAGGCTTCTTGAAAGAGGAAGGTCTTCAGTAGGCACTGAAAAGACTACAGATATGGTGCCTAATATTCAAGGGGACGACCGTCCAAAGATTAGGTGCCAAACCACTAAATTTGATTCAGTTCCCATTTAAAGGCAAACCTACTTAATTAGCACTTCCTGAAACAGTATGCAAATTGAAAAAGTTATCCGTCAACATTCATACCTTTTCAAATTTTGCAGTGCAGTTTTCCAGTCAAGTGTACAAAAATGCATGTACTACTAGGGTACAGCATGTGTTACAGTACATATATTTGTGAAAATAACTTTTTCAAAAATCACTCTGTGCAGTGAATTTGCTTTGCAAAAGTGTGTATAAGTCAAAGTTGCATACAAAAATGTGCATATTATGGTAAATTTGCACTAAAATGCTGATTTATCTTTTTAGGACTTTTTCTTTTAAATGCAAACTGATGTAGCAGTGTGGAGAAATGAATATAAAATGGGGAAAAGGAGAAATAGAGAAAGTGAAATTGACAGATTGCCATCCCTACAACTGACATGCAAATGGGTGTTGCCTGGGAGAAAGTTCTCACATTGAAGAGCAGACACTCCCAAACTTTGGCCCTCCAGATGTTTTGGACTACAATTACCATCATCCCTGACCACTGGTTCTGTTAGCTAGGGATCATGGGAGTTGTAGGCCAAAACATCTGGAGGGCCGCAGTTTGGGGATGCCTGTTGAAGAGTAATGATCTTGCACGGCATATGCCCTAACAAACAGCACCATTAGTTTGAAAGCACCAATCAGCTGTATAAAAAGCCTGTATAAAAGGAGAGGTTAATTCCAGGCACCTCTTCCTCTTCCCTAAGAGGTGATCAGCACTAATAATCTGTCTGGCAGTTAGCTTCTCACCTGCAGCACTACACAAGGCCCACTGCTGCAGGTACGTATCTCTGAATTAGAGCCATTATACGGAGTCCTCATTTGGAAAACCCTGTCAGGTAAGGGGAAGCTGCCTCTAGTGCAGTGGAGCATAGTTAACCCTGCACCTTTTTTGAATGAAAAATTGAATGCTCATTCAACCCCTGCTGGCAAGATTAGTATCTTCTCCCTGTGGTACCTCCTCATTAAGCTCTGGTTGACTTCCAGGGCTTGTTGAGTGACAGTGGCTGAAGAAGGCCAGGTAACATGTGGGTGCAGCTAAGCTTATGAATCTTAATTAGAACTGCAGTTTGATTTGGAACTAGAAAAGCATCGAGAACAGTCATTGCCTGACTTATGAAAGGTTGAGGATGGTTGTAGCCTGTGCCATTATTGATAAATCAATTGCCACCCCAAATTAGCCAACTAGGCCTTCATTTCCCTTCCACATGTTCCAGGAAGCTTAACTTGATCACATTGATAAGGGAATTTTCACAGGGTATTTTTAGCCATTAGGGTTTTTCTGTGTGGCCATTTTGGACTCTGTACACCTTACTGCTTATTCAGGCTCCAGAGTGCCACTGATGTTTGAAGCCAAGTAGACATGTCATATTTATCTTCTAGTTTTTTGAGAAATACTTCTGCTTGATGTGTTTCCACTCAGATCAGCCTCCAATTGATTTGAAAATTCAAGCTGCGGTTAAGCTGATGAACACATCAGGTTTTGAACCCTGACCTCTTAGATCGTAGTCCAGCACTCTATCCCCTACGCCACACTGGATATCACAACAGGGAGATGAAACACAACGGGCAGAAATTACCTTGCTGCATTTTAAGTCCCTAATATGTACCGGTACGTAGCCTAAGGTATGAGTTTTACCTTTGACACTGATGAACAGCATCAAGTGTTGAAATTTCAGGACTGTAATATTAGTCCTCCTTGGAGTAAACCGAGTGAAAATAATAACAATAAAATAAATAATAACAATAATAATAATAATAATAATAATAATATTTATACCCCACCCATCTGGCTAGGTTTCCCCAGCCACTCTGGGCGGCTCCCAGCAGAATATAAAAACATAATAAAATAGTGGACACTGTTTAAGGTCCATTAATCTGAGTGGGTCTACATTGTGTATAACCTATACATTGTGTGTAAACCAAAGTTTGCTGTGCATTATTTTATTTTTTACAGATATAAAGGAGCTCACAGGTTATGATCAGTATCTGCTCCCATTGTATGCCCAAATAATTTTGTCCTAATGCAACAGATGCCTTTGTCTTAAGCACAATCTGTCCTGCCCAAAACATTTCATGGATGTTCCTCCTCCTCCTCCTTCTCCTCCTCCTCACTTCACTTCTTCTAAACATCATTTGTTCTTAGATCAAAGCCTGATTTTTTGCCCTTGTGCGACAGCTCAGGCTTTTTCAGACAACATCCTCCTCCACAGCAGGCTGCTCTAATAGCTGGGAGGCAGAGAAATCCGAGGAAGCCTTCAGAAGAACAAGGCTGTTTCAGGACCGGAGGCATAGCTCACCTACTCTCCCTGTGTAGGTTGGTTTGGTGCTTTACAATATTGCCACTTCAGCCTTTAAAAACAAGAACACTGCACACAAATCACTTTATTAATCTGGAGGTGACTGCACAATAACAACATTTCACATAATAATATATGCCTGTCTGCTGAATAATAAACTGTTTCCAAAACACCAACTGTTGCAGAATATAGGTACTCATTAATCAACAGGAACATTTCTTGTCTGGGTCTAGCACTACAACTTTGGCTCTCGGAGTGAAGCTGTACTGGGAGAACAAATACCACCACCTGCTGAGGTTTGAGGCTCATTCAGACTACACCAGAAGCATCTGACAACCATTCTCCCCTGTAGTCTTTCCCAGCGGCCCTGTAGTCTTCTTCCTTGCTGCTTCTGGCTGTGCACTCTCCCCCACCTTTAAAAACAAAACAACAACTGCTGGGACAATGCCAGGCTATGAAAGGCAGGAGTGATTAAATCTATGATGTGGCTAGCCAAGCTATTCACAAAAGCTCAATGTGGTATCCGTAGGTCTCTCTTCCCTAATTCCACCCCAGCAGCTAACTGTGACAGTTTAGGCCGAGTGACTGGCCCAAGGTCACCCTTGCAGCTCTGTGGCTAAATGGGAATTTTAACCTGGATCTCTTGAGTCCTAATTTAACAATAGGGTGGTCACTTTGCATTAGAAAAAAAAGTTCTTCATATGCTGTATAAATGTGTATCATATGTACAACATCATTTGGGTGCAGCTGCGGGTAGGCCAAGGGAGGCCTACCACAGGAATATTGAGGGGGACAGCCCCCTCACTGAACATTTTGGGGGGCTCTTGGCCCCTCGACTCCTCCTAGATAGTTCCCAATAGCAGCTACAGGATAGCACTTGCATTATGGACACCGTATGAAGACTAGGAGTGGCCCATGTGATTACTTAGTGCCACATTCAAAGCCAACAGGCTGTGAATTTTGTTAGTGTTCATTTCAGAGGTACACATGATTTCTATGATAAATGGTAGAAAACAACACCTATGTGGACACACATGAAGCCTCTGAGATGCAATTGGTCCTCTCTTTATCAGCTTCTGACCCCTTTGCCCGTTGTTTTGCCATTGGGTTATCTGCTGTGATATCAGAGCCGTAGGGTTTTTGTAGGCAGATGTGTATTTCTTGCTGCCATGGGCTTAACAGCCCTGAAATTCCACAGAGATTGGGCAACTGAGTGCCAAGGAGAACTTGAGAAGTCTTCCAAGATCCATAACAACTTTTATTGATTAAAACACCATAGGCTCTCAAAGGACACTACGGCTTCACATCTTCTTTGCTATATAATTTTGGAGCCTTTTAATAGAATGGAGAGATGATGCTTGCTGCTTGCATATGTGATGTTATTCTTGCAGACAACACTAGATGACACTATATTGTCAGTTATATCAGCAAATCACACCCTATGTACTGTGTAATACTTTTTCTTTGCATTGTTTAACATTCAGTTGCATGTAAGAACATAAGGGTCCTGAAGCTGGATCAGGCCAAAAGCCCATCTAGTCCATCATTCTGTTCTCACAGTGACCAACCAGATGCTCACGGGAACCCCCAAGCAGAACCTGAATTTCCTTAAAGTTATCATCATCATCATCATCATCAATTAAAAAAATAACCCTCACCCTCGATCACTTCTGTATAGCATGGTTCATCAGGAGCACTGTTTGAAAACAAATATTCAGCTGTGGGTTTCTGTCCAACATATTTTGCAATCAAAGAGTTCATTCAATTCCTCTGCAGTTTGTCTGTCTGATACATCTTAGTCATCCGACATTCCACTGATCTTTCTGGCGATTTCTTGCTTGTAACATGTTCAAATAGATAGGAACATGGGAAATTGCCATATACAAAGTCAGAGCATCAATCAGTCTAGCTCAGTATTGTGGGCACTGATTGGCAGCGTCTCAAGCAAGTATTTCAACTCAACTTAAGAGATATTGAGGATTGAACCAGCCTGGGTCCCTTTGTGTGCTACTGAACTTGGGGTCCAGCCCTTCCTCATTTACTATTTGATTCTTCCCCCCACCTCTATTTGTTAGTAGCTTGCTCCTCAAATTCCTTCTTGGTCTCCCTTAAAAGAGTTAGTGCACTTTTAAAATTCACAGTCTTTGGGCAAGACTTTAATTCCCACCCCACCCCTGCTAGAGACAGTTGTTGTTTAGTCGTTTAGTCGTGTCCGACTCTTCGTGACCCCATGGACCATAGCACGCCAGGCACTCCTGTCTCGCACTGCCTCCCGCAGTTTGGTCAAACTCATGTTCGTAGCTTCGAGAACACTGTCCAACCATCTTGTCCTCTGTCGTCCCCTTCTCCTAGTGCCCTCAATCTTTCCCAACATCAGGGTCTTTTCCAAGGATTCTTCTCTTCTCATGAGGTGGCCAAAGTATTGGAGCCTCAGCTTCACGATCTGTCCTTCCAGTGAGCACTCAGGGCTGATTTCCTTAAGAATGGATAGGTTTGATCTTCTTGCAGTCCATGGGACTCTCAAGAGTCTCCTCCAGCACCATAATTCAAAAGCATCAATTCTTCGGCGATCAGCCTTCTTTATGGTCCAACTCTCACTTCCATACATCACTACTGGGAAAACCATAGCTTTAACTATACGGACCTTTGTCGGCAAGGTGATGTCTCTGCTTTTTAAGATGCTGTCTAGGTTTGTCATTGCTTTTCTCCCAAGAAGCAGGCGTCTTTTAATTTCGTGACTGCTGTCACCATCTGCAGTGATCAAGGAGCCCAAGAAAGTAAAATCTCTCACTGCCTCCATTTCTTCCCCTTCTATTTGCCAGGAGGTGATGGGACCAGTGGCCATGATCTTGGTTTTTTTGATGTTGAGCTTCAGACCATATTTTGCGCTCTCCTCTTTCACCCTCATTAAAAGGTTCTTTAATTCCTCCTCGCTTTCTGCCATCAAGGTTGTGTCATCTGCATATCTGAGGTTGTTGATATTTCTTCCAGCAATCTTAATTCCGGCTTGGGATTCATCTAGTCCAGCCTTTCGCATGATGAATTCTGCATATAAGTTAAATAAGCAGGGAGACAATATACAACCTTGTCGTACTCCTTTCCCAATTTTGAACCAATCAGTTGTTCCATATCCAGTTCTAACTGTAGCTTCTTGTCCCACATAGAGATTTCTCAGGAGACAGATGAGGTGATCAGGCACTCCCATTTCTTTAAGAACTTGCCATAGTTTGCTGTGGTCGACACAGTCAAAGGCTTTTGCATAGTCAATGAAGCAGAAGTAGACGTTTTTCTGGAACTCTCTAGCTTTCTCCATAATCCAGCGCATGTTTGCTATTTGGTCTCTGGTTCCTCTGCCCCTTCGAAATCCAGCTTGCACTTCTGGGAGTTCTCGGTCCACATACTGCCTAAGCCTGCCTTGTAGAATTTTAAGCATAACCTTGCTAGCGTGTGAAATGAGCGCAATTGTGCGGTAGTTGGAGCATTCTTTGGCACTGCCCTTCTTTGGAATCGGGATGTAGACTGATCTTCTCCAATCCTCTGGCCACTGCTGAGTTTTCCAAACTTGCTGGCATATTGGGTGTAGCACCTTAACAGCATCATCTTTTAAAATTTTAAACAGTTCAGCTGGAATATCATCACTTCCACTGGCCTTGTTATTAGCAATGCTTTCTAAGGCCCATTTGACTTCACTCTCCAAGATGTCTGGCTCAAGGCCAGCAACCACACTACCTGAGGTGTACGAGACCTCCATATCTTTCTGGTATAATTCCTCTGTGTATTCTTGCCACCTCTTCTTGATGTCTTCTGCTTCTGTTAGGTCCTTACCACTTTTGTCCTTGATTATGGTAATCTTTGTACGAAATGTTCCTTTCATATCTCCAATTTTCTTGAACAGATCTCTGGTTTTCCCCATTCTATTGTTTTCCTCTATTTCTTTGCATTGCTCATTTAAGAAGACCCTCTTGTCTCTCCTTGCTGTTTTTTGGAAATCTGCATTCAGTTTCCTGTATCTTTCCCTATCTCCCTTGCATTTTGCTTGCCTCCTCTCCTCCGCTATTTGTAAGGCCTCGTTGGACAGCCATTTTGCTTTCTTGCATTTCCTTTTCCTTGGGATGGTTTTCATTGCTGCCTCCTGTATAATGTTACGAGCCTCCATCCATAGTTCTTCAGGCACTCTGTCCACCAAATCTAAATCCTTAAACCTGTTCCTCACTTCCACTGTGTATTCATAAGGGATTTGATTCAGATTGTATCTTACTGGCCCAGTGGTTTTTCCTACTTTCTTCAGTTTAAGCTGAAATTTTGCTATAAGAAGCTGATGATCTGAGTTACAGTCAGCTCCAGGTCTTGTTTTTGCTGACTGTATAGAGCTTCTCCATCTTTGGCTGCAGAGAATATAATCAATCTGATTTCGATGCTGTCCATTTGGTGATATCCATGTGTAGAGTCGTCTCTTGTGTTGTTGGAATAGAGTGTTTGTGATGACCAGCTTGTTCTCTTGACAGAACTCTATTAGCCTTTGCCCTGCTTCATTTTGAACTCCAAGGCCAAACTTGCCAGTTGTTCCTTTTATCTCTTGATTCCCTACTTTAGCATTCCAGTCCCCTGTAATGAGAAGAACATCCTTCTTTGGTGTCATTTCTAGAAGGTGTTGTAGGTCTTCATAGAATTGGTCAATTTCATTTTCTTCAGCACCGGTAGTTGGTGCATAAACTTGGATTACTGTGATGTTAAAAGGTCTGCCTTGGATTCGTATCGAGATCATTCTGTCATTTTTGAGATTGCATCCCATTACAGCTTTTGCCACTCTTTTGTTGACTATGAGGGCCACTCCATTTCTGCTACAGGATTCTTGCCCACAGTAGTAGATATGATAGTCATCCGAACTGAATTCGCCCATTCCCTTCCATTTTAGTTCACTGATGCCCAGGATGTCGATATTTATTCTTGTCATCTCATTTTTGACCACATCCAGCTTACCTCCACTCATGGTTCTTACATTCCAGGTTCCTATGCAATATTTTTCTTTACAGCATCGGACTTTCCTTTCGCTTCCAGGCATATCCGCAACTGAGCGTCCTTTCGGCTTTGGCCCAGCCGCTTCATCAGCTCTGAATCTACTTGTACTTGTCCTCCGCTCTTCCTCAGTAGCATGTTGGACGCCTTCCGACCTGAGGGGCTCATCTTCCAGCGTCATAACTTTTATATGCCTGTTGTCTTTGTCCATGGAGTTTTCTTGGCAGGGATACTGGAGTGGCTTGCCAGTTCCTTCTCCAGGTGGATCACGTTTAGTCAAAACTCTCCACTATGACCTGTCCATCTTGGGTGGCCCTGCATGGCATAGCTCATAGCTTCTCTGAGTTATTCAAGCCCCTTCGCCACGACAAGGCATTGATCCATGAAGGGGGCTAGAGACAGTATGTTTTAACTATTCTGGCACCCTTTTGTGTCCCTTTCCAATGTATGGTATATATTTTATTAAGACTTCTATTAAAGTAGTTTAAAATAGTCATCTAAAGGAGTTTGACCCTCCCAATATTACCTCTTATTTTCAACTAATCCCCCTGTTCTTAATTAATGCCATTCTCTGAAAATAAATATGACTGGATTTATCCAAATATGACTTTGGATTTAATTGGACCTTTCCCTGTATTGCCCAAGCCACTTAGATCAATTAGCTTGCATCATATATGTGATAGGTTATTTGTTTTGCTGGGAATAAAATAGCCCAAATAGTTAAACAGTGCTTAAAAGTATTATGGCTATATTCAGGAGGAAAGTGGAGATGAGAGGCATGGTGGAATCCAATGTGTTCTCCAAATGAACCAGACAAATCAGGAGGGAAAAATAACAAGAGATAACAGGAGGCTGCTGTTAGTTTTTCATCTCTAGGGAAATGTTTGCAAAATTGCAACGACAACAAGAACAGAACTTGAAGCCACGGCTGTGTACATACTCCTGTTTACTTTGCATCCAGTTTGATCCCACCACTGGTTTGGGAAGCGGTGTGCACACATTAGCCAAAATCTGTATCTGTGCTGTTGTTTCTTATGAAATGCTGTGTTTTGATATATTTCCCGCCACAAGCCAGGGTCAATCTGAATTGAGGGGGGCAAGGAGATCTTGCTGTGTTTTAAAGCTTCTGCCTACACACACAACCTATATTTCAGTTTCTGCATCTTTTTTAAAATTATATTTAGTATTTTGGGGACTAACAGTACAATTCTATGCATGTCTACTTAGAAGTAAGTTCCGCTGAGTTCAATGGTACTTTACCTGGGAGTAAGAACCATGTATAAGATTGCACAGTAAATAGCACTGAAAATGGTTTTCCCCGCGAGTTCCAGTTCCGGTCGCAGGAATGGCTGACCCTTTTTCCATCTTTCCGACCTTCATAAGGAATTTGGCGGTTGCTAGGGGAGTAAATGGCAACCTCCCCACCTCTCCGGGGGTTACGGAGAGGGCCGCAGGCCCGCAGATGCCCCTAAACCCACCCCGACTGTTCAAGGGGCGGGGGGGCAAGGGCTAAAAGCACTTATGGAGGAGCGGAGCTCCCCGGACGCCGACCTGCGTAGCGGGATCTCCATGATCAAAGAAGATAATTGGGCTTAAATTCATGGACGTGCTTCAAAAAGGAAGGGCAGAAGCTCTGTTTATTGCCAAGGAATTTTCGCTGCTGAGCGTGAGGAGTGAGGGAGTATAACATCGGCAAGAAAGATTGATTGGGACACCACGAGAAGGGAAGTGAGTCTTCTTTATTCTTTCATACACTCTACGAGTTATTTTATACCTTCCCGGACGTGATGTCCTGTTTGTTTGGAACAAATGAGAAATGGAACTTAACTGTGTGAGTTAGACTCTATAAAACTATTGATATGATATGGTTAGAAGCTGTAAAACCGTTGAAGAGAGGGCCTCCCCTCCAACTGGACAATCGGAGTGCGGCTGGAAGCGTTTGGATTTATGAGGTGTGACGCACTTGGAATTTGAACAGCGATCTGAAGTTAAGTTCAGCTATGGGGCAAGGAGAGCTATAAATCTGTTAAGAGTTTCTACATAATGTGACAGCTGTGCCTATGCCCGGAAAGCTGTAAATTTTACTATGATCGTCTGCAAAAAAAAAACGTCGAGAAGAAAACGAAAGTGATCTGAGCTTTTCAAGATGGCGCTGTTTTGTGTTGAAAGACCTACGCAAGAAGAAAGCACTCCAGACAAAGAGGATTTAGGGGGATTTAGGGGGAGGCCGGACTGATTAAAACTCACACAGGAGAATGAATATATGGGAAATCTCATTTGATGCTTATTTCAGCAGCGGTGGAAAAATCGGATGAATGGATGAAAGAAGAAAATATTTTAGTGATTGCAGGGGAAGATCGAGATTATCATGGATTATGAGTGACTATTTGGACTTTAGAATAAAGACGGCAGTAGGCAGTTGCGAGAAAACCCCAATTTTTTGAAGCATGGGAACTCCAAAATTGTATATGATTTGGTATAATATTCGGTTTAATTGATATGGATTTGTATAATTTGGAATAATGGATGTGATATAGTTGTATTTTAATTGGAAAATTAATAAAAATAGATTGTAAAAAAAAAAGAAAATGGTTTTCCCCGCTAGTGACTTGTTTTCCAGGTAACTATGGGACACACCACATACCTCTTTAATGCAATTCACATGTTTGGAGATGAGTAGGAGAAAAGGGGGGGGCAAAAGGGATGAATTATGAAGAAGTAAAGAGGAAAATAATTTCATGAGGTAATGGATGAGCTCTGTCCGGAAGATTAATCAAGGCAGTTGCAAGAGAGTGCCAAAAGCATAACTGAAGTAGAACTAAATATCTGATTGTAATTAAAACTTTAGCCTTCTAATGGCTCCATGAAAGATATTTTAATAAACGTGAAATGCACTTTCTAAATGGCACGCTAACTTTTAATGACTTGGGTGTTTTGTTTGATTAGTAACCTGGACTGTTAAATTAAAGCCAACTGCAAGTGCATGATAAAATATTGATGGTTTCAGGCAAATGAATTGGGGGAGTTATGCTTGACAGATTTTTTGGTATCATTAAGGATTTTAACTGGTGGAAAATATATATTCCTGGTGCTTAAAGATAGTTAAAGAGGATCTAGCCATTTATATGCCCTCGTTTTAATTTTACAGTAATAATGGAGGGGGGATCTGAATTATTCACAGATGGCTGGTCAAGAGGGGTCACTTAATTTAAAAAGTGTTAGTTTAATTACACCTGTTTCTCATTTCCAGCATAGATAATTAAATATTCAGAGGTATTTGGTTTTTCTGTTTCTTAAGAATGCCTGCAGCTTTTGGGGGAATTTCCCCTTCATAAGAAGATGTGTATAAATGGCAGGAAAAAAAATTCTATTGTTTCTAGGTAAAGCTAGTTACGGGGAGATAATTGAATCTGAAACGTATTGTTGCACACCACCCCTACCTCCGAGTGGTGTGAGATTCCAGGGGTTCTATGCGCTTACCCAGGATTTGTGTTTCCTTTTGGGATTGACGTCTGCAGGTAGATGGTCATAGCTGGGTCTGGACTTACTGGCAAAGCTTACAAAATGGGTGGGGTTTCCACCTGTCGTGCAGAGATCGCCTTCTAACAGGGTATACCCAGCAGGCTCAGGTTGTGATGGGATACCCAAAGGTAGACAAGCCTTCATAGGAAGCACCCGTGCCAAAGCCTGATTTCATTCTTGGTTCCTTATGCAGTTCCAAATGCAGTTCAGAAATACAGAAAGGTTTCCTTTAGGCATCATCAAAGGGATTAGGTGGTATTTACTGAGCAACCGCTGATTTGCTTGTGCAGAGCCTAGACAATGTTGTGTCCCAGCTCTGTGTTATCTCATACCTTCCCCACTGCATTTCTCCCATCACTTTGTTTAGTGCAAAAAGACATTTTGGGGAAGCAGGTTTGCTGTGTAAAAACTCCAAATTGACTTTAATCCTGCACCCTGAACTTGCTTGTATGTGATTGAATCCCACGTGAAAATAGCGAGGAGTCCAGAACATGGGCATGGTCAGGATTTTTGTTGGGGGGGGAGAGGACTTTTGTGGGGGGGGGCAGAAATGACATGATTGGTCAGTTAGTTAAGTATTTCTATTGTTTTACTTGATTTGGGGGGCAGCTGTTGCCCTGCCCCCCTGGCTATGGCCATGGTCCAGAAGCATCCTGTATCTCATCGTGGAACCGTCACAATATTCTTCATAAACAGCTTTTCAGGGAACCGAAACAGCTGAAATAGGGAAGATGGGAGAGGAGAATAGCCCCAATGCATGTACAGAATACCATGCATGGCATTTGGGATACCAGCCGTTGCTGGGGTGATAGGATGGGCTGCTGGAAACTGAGTCTCTCCTACTCAAACCAGCCCAGTCATTTTACATAAAAAGAGGAAGTATGTTTTAAATAGGAGTTAAGAAGATGCTCCTCTAGGGGAGCCACATTATTACTGGGAAACCCAGCCAGATGGGTGGGGTATAAATAATAATAATAATAATAATAATAATAATAATAATAAATTACTACTACTACTACTAGGTGAAACCTAAGGGAAACAACCAGGCAATATTTGCAAAAGTGCCACGAGTGAAAAAGGCTAAAGGCATCAGCCTAACCCCTCTTTGAAAAGTAAAATAAAGCCTTCAGTAACAAAAGCTAATGAGCCCCTGAGCTACAGGAGAATGGATGTTCCCACTGAGATGTAAGCTTTTTAAAATTTCATCAGAGGAACAATTGCTCTAAGCACTGAAAAATGGAATGTCTGTGGCAAAACAACCAACATAGCACCTGCCAAGCATATTACTGTATTCCTGTTGTTGTTAGTAATTTCTTTTTACCAATCACTATTTGTTTATGTTTTGCTGATCTTTTTAATTGACCTTATCCTAATTTTGTACACTGTACACAGCATATATTGCTGTATATCTATGAAAGTGGAGTCTATAAATATTTTAATAAATAATGATAACAAGGCCAGTAATATAAGACAATATCATCATCATCATCATCATCATCATCATCATCATCATCATATACCCCCTTCAACCTGGTACCTTCCAGATGTTTTGGATTACAGCTCCCATCAGCTCAAGATAGCAAGTGCAAAAATTTGGAGGGCAACAGGTTGAGGAAGGCTGATTCACATATGCATGGCACTTATGAATAATAATTGCAATAGTATTTAGTTTTGAAGGGCATAGTCCTGTTTTAGGGATAAAGTTAGTGGATAAGGCAGGTGATAGCAAGAAAACTGAGCCAGACATGCTGCTGACCATATTGCTAATAAGTTATAACATACAAGAGATAAATATTGTGACAAAAAGCCCCGAGGACTCCTAATATATAAAGCTTCAATGCTCACGGAAAGATGGAGCTCTCAGCAACACTCTCATATTTATACTGTCACCTGTCTATTAGATTTCAATAAGCGGATGAGGTGAGGCATATTTCAATTTCTGTGTAACTACAACTGTTATTAAGAGTCTTCTGTGGTCTTTATTGAAGACAAAATATCTCTTCACAAGCAATATCAGTGTTTTCATTGCAAGGGATAATGTGATGTTTATGAACTGGCATGTGATGGGTTGTACTGTGAGTATATAAACCCTCGTATATAAATTGCTCATAAAACAGGTGTACCATATACCCCAAATGTGCTCGTACCATGACAAAATTCCTGCAGCCCTACCTGCATTGCACTGAAAGCGCAAATACATCACCAGCAGAACTTTGATTCACATGGACACTGGGTGATCCCAAACTGAGATGAGGCCCAGAGAAATAATTGAGTCTCCTCTGAGTATGACTAACATCAGCTGTCACCCTTTATCTTTCTGGACAGTCCACTGAATTCTTGCCCATTTTTTTTTGAAAAGAAAAGGGGGGAGGGAAGGGAAGCTAGTGCATTTAACATTTGGGGGGAAGACAGGCCCACAGAGTCACTGGAAGCTTAGAGGGTCCCTATCTGACTTGAGATGCCTTGTTAACAGCACAATCTGACCCGGAAATGAGACCCTGACCCAAATGACCTGATTCACACACACAGCCAAAGCCAATGCACGCTCCTAATATATACACTCCTAATATATACACATTTCATCCTATTGCCAGAAGTGAACATTGCCTACATAACCCAGGTACCAGGAGTACCTCTAACTTCAAAACATCTTCCATTTTCCATAATAAAAAAATTCCTTCAGTAGCACCTTAAAGACCAACTAAGTTTTTATTTTGGTATGAGCTTTCGTGTGCATGCACACTTCTTCAGATACACTTGAAACAGAAGAGTCAGACCCTTATGTATATACAGAGGGTGGTGGGGGTGGGTGGGAATGGGTGATGGGCTGATGGGAGTGGTAAATCTGTAGATGGCTGTTAACGACTGCTGATGACTGCAATTGGTCATTTCATTTTCCATGTAACTGTACCTTCCACACTGCCTTCTTAAGAGTCATCCTGCATATAAATATTAGGAATAACACCAGCCCCTTTTACATTATACATAAAATTTCTTGTTTTCCCATCTTTGCTTCGCCTTTACCACTCAAATGATTTTTCTGGAGTTTCCTCCAAACATTTGAAAAATCATAATTCTTAACGTTCACGTGGATCAGCTTGTAGCTGTTCTGCCGTTACACAAAATGGAAGCTGTGTTTGCTGAACCTGCTGTGTGTGGTGTCCATTCTCTCTACCTTTTTGCCTGTCCTCTGACCCTGCATGTGTTATCTTACTGTGAGGCAGCATCTTTGAAGTGAGTGGGGGAACTGCCGTTCTTTTGACAGCTACTTTGTAATGCTGTTTCCATTTGCTTGGTAGGTTACAAATATTTCATGGCCTGTTTTTTCCCCCAAGTTTGATTTTCATGAAGACAGAAAGAATCTCTAGAGAAATATTTTAGGCAACTGACAAACATGTGTGTGTGCGTGTGTTTGATTAATATATATGTTTGTATCTATAAATTCCCGAAAATACAGACCATTTTTCGTTCACTCTGACAGCTCGATCAAAACCTGGGATTTGGAAACCCACAAATTGGCTTTCCCTAGTTCCTGCATGAAAGAACAGCGTCATTATATGATCACAACACCCTTTGTTAGGATCAGTCGGTCAGTGTGTTGCTTTTTAATAAAAGCCACAGGGAAGCAATCAGAAGAACCCCAAGTTTTAACTCTAGGGGGCAGTACAACACAATGCAAACAGATTTCTTAGCTTTGACTAGAACCAGACATCTCTCACAACAAAGGCCCCAATTCAATATTCTTCTTCAGGACAGAGACCATAGAGCGAGGAGCAGTTTTCTTTTGTCTCACGGCTTAATATTGTGCTAAAAATCCTCTTTCAACCATCAGGGTTGTGGAACCCTGCCAGTGACTTAAGTGAGGGCCTAACTTAGGCCTAATTTTTTATTGGGGTGTGGGTGTGTGTTTGTATGCATGGCTCTCACTAACAGTACTGGTAACCTCTAGTAACAGAAGCATGTGATATTCTTGCAATCCATCACCAGCAAGTGGCAGCCCAGTGAACTGGCAAGGGTGGCAAAGAGATGAGGCTAAACACACCAGGGGGACACAGACCAGCAGTAGGGATGGGGAAATTTTTCAGTTTCCTCACTTTCTCATTTATCCAATCTTAAGTTTAGTTCCCCACATTTCTGCATTGGTTTGACACACACAAATAAATCCTCACAAAAATCCATATATCACACCATGACAGCCAACCACCAAACCACTAGGTAGTTGTGATTTAGCAATATCATGAGGGGAATCTAGTGAATGCAGAAAAATCTATCTCAGGTTCCCTCTCCACAGTCCTTTGAAGGGATTTTCACAAGGTATGCAACAGGGTGTGGACTTAAAGAATTCTTTCCGTCCAGAGCCCTCATGAGCTGTGATGTACAGGCAGTCCTCTGCTGTTTATGTGCGTTCAAGATGTGCACAACCAGGTCATGAAGATTTTACTGAAATGTCACTAAAAGGGCAGAACGGGAGTGGGGTGTTTGCAAGCTTTTTCAATGGGTTTCAATTATATGCAATTTCACCGACGTGCGGTACCTGGGAGACTGCCTGTATAGAAGAAGCTAATGCATGTGCTCCTCATTCAAGTCAGGAGAAAGAGAAGGAGGACTTCTACACATGCTCCTTCGCCACTCTCAGTGAAATGGGGCATCCTTTGCTGGAGAACTGCTTGTGTTTCAGAGCCCTCACCGTACGAGAAATCCCTGAAGTTGAGCACCCGTGATTTGATCCAGATAAATTTAAGTTATATTTAATTTAAGTAATGTTTAATTTCAAAGCATTATATATTGTTTACATGACATTTCTATTAAAATACGAAAAACGTTTTTGCTAACTTTAAAAAGCCCCCAGTTGGGATGCAAATGTATGTATGTACGTGATTCCCTAGCAGACATTTGCTAAGCTAGATGATTATTTCCATTGCCTTGAACTTCAGTTATTTACATTTCAAATTTAGGGTCCACAACAAGAGCTATTTGGGCGGCCTGTTATTGCGCTGGCACTCTTTTGGTTCAGCTGTCTTTATGGAACTAAGATGCTAAATGCTGTAAAATGACCTTAAGAAGGGTAAATGTACCCACCAGTTGCTTCCTGTAAGATTTAAGGCTCTCTCTTTTTTTGCAATGGGCAGAATGCCTGGAAGTTGACAAGGGCAGGATGCAAGGCATAGAATGAAGTAGACAAGACATCTATTTATTAGAAGTGCTGTGTATGCCTGGAGACTTTTAAAACCCAGCCACTTTTTGAAATATGAACTAAAAGAAATCTTGGTTTATACTGCATACATGTGGCTACTTTGACCACAATGAGGTAGCTTAATGCTTCAGTCCTTAGGAAGCAGTTGCAATGTCAAAGTCTCAAGGTGCATGCTGGGAGATATTGATGCCTTTGAACTTCAGACTGTCTGCCCACTTCTAGTGCCAGGAAGTTAGGAATGGGGAGCCTTTCCAGCCCGAGGGCCATGTTTCCACTCAGGAAACCTTCCAGGGGCCACCTGTTAGTGGTGTGGAGGCAAAACATGGGTGGTACTACGGATGGGACGCTTGCCTTTGTACTGGGGACTGCATTTGAGCCCTGCAAACACCAGAGGTTTCTACAGACACCTCTCTATCTTCAATCCAGGAAAGTCAAAGGCATTATCATAGTTCAAGAATACATTCTAATCAGACAAAAGCACTTGAAGAGGGCATGGAGCAGGATGAGTGTGGCTTGGGAAGAGGGGATGTGTCTGGGGAGAATCTCAAAAGCCATATAGAAAGTTCTGGACATTCAGCCACTGGTTCTGAGGTTCCCCACTCCTGCTGAAAGGGAAAGACTGTTTTCTGAAGCGATGCAAAATGTGTACATCTGTGATGAGCTTAGTTGTACTACACACTGTTGCTTATTATTCCATCCCGGTTTTAGCATCAAAGCAACTGAGACATTAAAAAAAAAACAACCCAGGTATGTTATTTTAATGCCATCTGCTTCCTTTCAATTTCAATACCGCCATCCTCTCTCTGCTAAAAGAAAATGATGTGTAAGAACAAGAGAGGCAGGAAGGTGGTAGAGATGGAAAACCTTTTCAACGGCATATTTTCCCTCTACAGAAGTTTGTAATAAAGGTGTCTGGCGATCACTCCCTGCTGAAAACTCTAACGAATAATGTCGCTATTCATGGAAAGTGAGTTGGAACTGAACAGTAGCAGTTCTGGCAACAGCAGACACCTCGTGAGATCAGGGCCCCTTAACAATCATGCTCTTGTCTGGTACTATGGAATTTCTTCAAGCATTTCCATAGACTCGCTGGGCTTCAAAGGCATCTGAAGGTTGTGTAATCCAGCTGGTGTGTAAAAGAAATGAGACGACATAGCCAAACACTTCCATGGTTTCAGCTGTAGCATCAAGATTATAATGTCCCACAAAGAGTCAACAAAACATACAGGGACTTGATAAAACAGGAAACTGTCCAAGGTGTGAAAACATTGCTGCTTTGTCATGATGAGTTCACACTGTCAGAATAAATTCATATCCTGATTGCTTTGGGTTAGTCACTGGAACCCACTGGAAACACAAACACTAGTGTGGAGACCTAACTGGTAATTTTTGCAGGGCAATCTTCTGTTCCATGTAGACATCGTTGTTTCTTTGGAGCGTTATTCTATTCTATTGTTGCATGCCACCCCAATCTCTGTGTGGTGCGACAATAATTGTGTTTATGCATAAACTAAGTGGTGCTTAGTCCCTAGTATGTGAACTAATCATTTACACAGCATATAGCTGAATTATAGAATTTGCTACCACAAGTTGTATTGATGGTCACCTACTTGGATGGCCTTGAAAGGTAATGGAGAATAAGGCTACCAATGGCCACTCGCCATGATGTTTTTATGCTACCTTCAGAATCAGCGGCATCATGCCTCTGAATATCAGTTACTCAGGAGCAGGAGAGTGCTATTGCCCTCATGTTCTGCTAGTGGGATTCCCATAGGCATATAGTTTTCCACTGTGAGAACAGGATGCTTGACTAGACAGGCCTTTGAGCTCTTATTGTGCCTCCATCTGCACTCAGAGCTACAGTTTCCAAAATGGCTTAACCCCTCTTCCCGGGGAACTCTGGGAATGGTATCTCTGTGAGGAAGATAGGGGTCTCCTAACAACTGTCAGCATCCTTAAACTATAGTTCATAGGATTATTTAGGGGAAACAATGACTGCTTAAAGTGATATAATGCTGACTAGGCCTGAAGCCATAGCTGTGGCATGGCAGACTTTCACAGAGACACATGCACAGCCAATTATGCTGTTGACAGAACATGTTTTTGTAAATATAGGTGACACAACAGCTAGGCCCAGCCACACAATATTTCTTCATCTAACCTTGAAGAAATTTTAAAAGATGATGCTGTTAAGGTGCTACACCCAATATGCCAGCAAGTTTGGAAAACTCAGCAATGGCCAGAGGATTGGAGAAGATCAGTCTACATCCCAATTCCAAAGAAGGGCAGTGCCAAAGAATGCTCCAACTACCGCACAATTGCGCTCATTTCACACGCTAGCAAGGTTATGCTCAAAATTCTACAAGGCAGGCTTAGGCAGTATGTGGACCGAGAACTCCCAGAAGTGCAAGCTGGATTTCGAAAGGGCAGAGGAACCAGAGACCAAATAGCAAACATGCGCTGGATTATGGAGAAAGCTAGAGAGTTCCAGAAAAACGTCTACTTCTGCTTCATTGACTATGCAAAAGCCTTTGACTGTGTCGACCACAGCAAACTATGGCAAGTTCTTAAAGAAATGGGAGTGCCTGATCACCTCATCTGTCTCCTGAGAAATCTCTATGTGGGACAAGAAGCTACAGTTAGAACTGGATATGGAACAACTGATTGGTTCAAAATTGGGAAAGGAGTACGACAAGGTTGTATATTGTCTCCCTGCTTATTTAACTTATATGCAGAATTCATCATGCGAAAGGCTGGACTAGATGAATCCCAAGCCGGAATTAAGATTGCCGGAAGAAATATCAACAACCTCAGATATGCAGATGACACAACCTTGATGGCAGAAAGTGAGGAGGAATTAAAGAACCTTTTAATGAGGGTGAAAGAGAGCGCAAAATATGGTCTGAAGCTCAACATCAAAAAAACCAAGATCATGGCCACCGGTCCCATCACCTCCTGGCAAATAGAAGGGGAAGAAATGGAGGCAGTGAGAGATTTTACTTTCTTGGGCTCCTTGATCACTGCAGATGGTGACAGCAGTCACGAAATTAAAAGACGCCTGCTTCTTGGGAGAAAAGCAATGACAAACCTAGACAGCATCTTAAAAAGCAGAGACATCACCTTGCCGACAAAGGTCCGTATAGTTAAAGCTATGGTTTTCCCAGTAGTGATGTATGGAAGTGAGAGCTGGACCATAAAGAAGGCTGATCGCCGAAGAATTGATGCTTTTGAATTATGGTGCTGGAGGAGACTCTTGAGAGTCCCATGGACTGCTAGAAGATCAAACCTATCCATTCTTAAGGAAATCAGCCCTGAGTGCTCCCTGGAAGGACAGATCGTGAAGCTGAGGCTCCAATACTTTGGCCACCTCATGAGAAGAGAAGAATCCTTGGAAAAGACCCTGATGTTGGGAAAGATTGAGGGCACTAGGAGAAGGGGACGACAGAGGACAAGATGGTTGGACAGTGTTCTCGAAGCTGCGAACATGGGTTTGACCAGGCTGCGGGAGGCAGTGCAGGACAGGAGTGCCTGGCGTGCTATGGTCCATGGGGTCACGAAGAGTCGGACACGACTAAACGACTAAACAACAACAACAAACCTTGACTAAAGGATGCTTAACCATCATCAGTGCATTTGCTTGCACAGTGCTGGTGCCCCCTGTGGATAAGGGTACTTTTTTAAATCTACGGTTGAACTGTCTTGTTGCAAGTAGTCCTGCTGAGGACTGTTTTATTTGCGTGGAGATTTAAAGAAAAGTGTTGGTGCACACCATGGCTCTTGGCCATTCAGCCTAGGTCAGCAAGAGTATGAACATAAATGGACAAAAGATTTGCTGAAAACTGTGTTTACATCAGTTCTGGGCTTCACAAGTACTAGCTTGTTAGTCACAAAGTGTCATGGACATATCCTCAATATGTTAACTGGCACCAACTAGATTTGATTGTTAATTTTCTAAGAGATGGCGAGAAAGTGTGTTGTGCCCGCAGTTATCACCATTCCATCTATATCCCTGATAAGTTTATTTGGCATGCGGCAGCATTCAAATCAGAGCTGGCAAAGGTTCTGTACGCAGCCAACATAAATCAACAATGAGGACAAACCTTTCCAAGAGGATAAAGCACAGCAGAAGAAGCTTCTTCCACTGTTGGTGCCTAATGTCCTCACAAACATCGGCTCGGTGATACAGTCTACTAAGCTTCTCAAACTGCTCTTTTTTATTATTATTATTTATACCCCGCCCATCTGGCCGGGTTCCCCCAGCCACTCTGGGCGGCTTCCAACAAAACAGAAATCCTAAAATACAGAAATCCATCAAACATTAAAATACAGAAATCCATCAAACATTAAAAGCTTCCCTAAACAGGGCTGCATTGAGTCTTTGGCTGCAAGAAACACTTACACAGAGGACTAGCTTGTTGAACCACACTTTACTGAACTGATTCCAGTGATAAAAGTGAAACACGAGAAATGCCCTTATTTGGAACCATTTCAAAGACTATGGCTGGCTCAGGGAACTGCCAGGACATTTACTGGCCGACCTGTCAGGAGGCACTTGGGGGCTTGCAAAGGCAAAGGGTTTGTCTTGAATCATGGTGCTATATTTTAATTTGTCCATTAATTTCATAGAGCGCCCAATAACTAACATTCTTTGGGTGGTCATAAAATGTTTTTTTTAAAGTAACAAAGAAAATTAAAACAAAATAAACGTTCCCAACAACAGTATAAAATATATAACAGTGGCCACAACTGTATATTAAAAGCACTCTTCTTCCACTTTAAAGTCATGACTCCTCCAAGACCCCAGCAAGAATCCCAAGAACTGAAGTTTGTTAAGGCAAATGAGAGTAGTTGGGACACCCTAACAAACTACAATTCCTGGAAATATTCTGTCAGGGCAAGCATTTTGGCTTGCGAGATGGAATGATCCCTCCTTTCTTTCCCCTGCATGCTGTTCTGGGGTTCTCCTGACCCCTCCAGAACCAATTTTAGGGGGCACGTGGTGGGAGAAGGGAGAAAACCCCATTGCACAAAGAGAACAGGGTTTCTACTGATAGGACTCATTGGTTGAATCCTGCCCAATAAAAATAAAAACAAGTTAGCATTTATAGAATTATAAAACATATCACACTCTAAAACTGGGATGGGAAACCTGTGGCGCTCCTGATGTTGCTGAACTACAATTCCCATCAGCCCAAGCCAGCATAGCCAGTGGCCAGGGACAATAGTAGTTGTAGTCCAACAACATTTGGAGACGCACACGTTCCCTACCCTGTAGAATATATTTTTGAATCCCTGTCTCCTGTTCTCACACTGCCACATTTATATCCAATGAGCAAACATGGGGACTGTCGTATTTCATTCTCACAACAACCTTCTGAGGTAGGCTAAGCTGAAAGTGTCTGGCCCAAGGTCACCTAGTGAGCTTCGTGCCAGACCAGGGATTTTAATATGGAAGCAGCCACAAATCCATTCGCATCCAACCGGCTGCATTACGCGAAGGAGCAATAATGGAAGAAAACATGTTGACTGCTCTTGACCTAATAGATCTTAAAGCTTGCTTGGATTGAAACACTATCTGTGCTGGCTGTAGAAATTCTGGAAACAAAGTAGGGCTGTTGGCAACATGCTGTTTTGCATTCTAATACACCCAGAAAGCTATTATTTTCTCCTGGCTTCCACAGCTGCATTATGATTGTACTGGATCTGAATTCTAAGGACTCGCTAAAAGGTTTGTTTGCCTAGACGCAGAAGCTTCTAATGTGAGTTTCCCAGTAGTCCCCAGTTGTTGGCTGTTGGGATCGTCTTTGTTACTGTTTGCTGTTCTGCAAAACCCAACAGAACCTATTATGCTTACAAGCAGAAAAATGACAGATCAGCTGCAATTTTAGCAACACTGTACTCTCTGAATTTCAGGATTCGCTGGGAGCTTTGGGGCTGAGTTTGAAGGCGCTCTCTCCCCTGCCTTGCAATTTCCCATAGATTTTCTTTGAAAAAGAAAACCCGATTCATCTTTCTATCTTTGCCGTGTATAAAGGATAAAAATCTATCACCATTCTTTCTAGTGGAGCCTGCTCTATTTTCCGTCAAACACCCTTGCAAATAAGCCGGCAGATCTTTTGACACAACGCCCAAAGCCAATGCTCGTGATAAATCCTTTCCCAGCCTCAGCTTTCTGTAACCTTCCCCATTCCTCACAATGACACAGACTTTCTGTCATTCATCTTTTATTACAATTCAATATTGTGCTTGAATATAATTAGTTTGTATGCAGTCTTCCCTCCCACCCCCCCTAAAAAGGACAAACTAGTGTTCCTGGGAAGATTTCATCTGGAAATTGACTTCAGTGTTGTAAGCTCCTATATATATTTACACAACAGCAGAGAAAGGTATGAGGGTAGGGGAGAGAAGAAACGTTTTTAACATCATAAACCTCTAGCAAAAATATGTATGTAATAGAATCTGGTACCATGGTTCTACACACATTACAGCTGTCACAGTGACTTACAGCCTTAGTTTAGCTGAAAGAAAATCTATAACCTTAGAAATTGTGGGATGGAACACTGGGGCAGACAAGTCACAACAGTTCCTAGAGTGTCCACTAACAGGAACTCACCTGGAGGGACACCTGACTACAGGTCAGTTCCTGTTCCCTCAGACATGCAAATGAGTTGGATTAGACAAAAGCCCTAGCCTGCAATCACTCTCTCTCTTAGATACTTCCTCCTTCGATGGGAACACATCTCCAGAGAATCTCCAGTTAGCATGGTTCTCACTCTAGGCCTGCAGCCAAGAGTGATACCAAATGGAGTCTTACTTTACTAAGTAGTCTCTAGATGTATATATACTTGTAACTTTTCTAAGCAAGCCTGCCTTTCTGAGATTATGCTGTAACTCAGGATGAAACTGTAAGTAAACTCTATCTTATTTTATAAACACTGTGTTGTGTATTTCTTTTAAGAGGGACAAAGGGGACCTTTGCCAGGAAGTGTAATATTGAACTATAAAGTGTAATATTGTTATAGAGATTCTAGCGAATCTAACGCACATGCTTTGCTGCGCACAAAAGGGGAATGTCACTCTGCTGATATTGGAAGCTTGCTAACACAAGCTTGGATAGGATCTATCTAATAATATATCCTAATCCACATCCCTAACATTCCCATAAAGGGTTATTACGGCCCAGGACTGTGTATTTTTGTGTATTTTTGAAGGATTGCTTTGGATTGTGATTTTGAACTGAGTAGGATTTTTCAGTTAGAACTTCCTGGTGAGCACATGGTCTATTGTTCTCCAGTGTGCCTAGGGGATTAGCTACCCCTCCCCTCCCTCAGAGTTTACAGCACTGAGAACTCAGAGGCAGTGAAGATTATTTTGCATTTTGAGATATTTTTAGAGATTTTGATTTTGGAATTTTTGGCAAATTTTTGAATTTTGAGAAATTTTTAGAATTTTGAGATTCCAAGATGGCTTTTGCAGATTTTGATAGTGGAGTTAAGCCAGGATTCATGGCTCTAGATGATGACAATTATGTATTTTGGAAACAACGCCTGATAGCATTTTTAGATGCAAGGAATGTTTTGGATGCCATTGAAAATCCTATGCCTACTGGCGAAACAGAAGAGGATTTAGCAAAGATAGCAACTTGGAAACGCATGAACAGCGAGGCCAGATACATAATTTTGAGTGGACTTCGCAACAGGCATCTAACATCAGTTAATAGCAAAGATGATGCAGCTAAAATCTTAAAAGATATTGAGCGCAGGTATGGAGCATCTACTAAGAACTCCTACAGGAATTTGATGAGCAAATTAACTGCGCTGAGGATGAATTCAAGAGAAGAATTCACTGACCATATCAGCAAATTTAGTGAAATTGTTCAGAGGATTGATCTTACTACTAAAGCCCTTGATGAAGAAACAAAGGTTTCATTTTTGATAGCATCTCTAGGACCAAGCTTCAGTTCATTCAAGAGTTGCATGGATCACAAAAAGGACCTGACTTTTGAAGAACTGATTGATCATTTGAGAGAGGAATGCAGAGATTACCTTGATTCTTCAGAAAGGAATACAGGGAGAAAGGACACTAATTATGCTTCCAAGCATTTTCAAAGGTCCAGACAAACGCCAAAGGAAATAATTTGCTTTAACTGCAATTTAAAAGGGCACATGGCGAAGGAATGCCGGGCACCTAGGAATAAATCCCGCCCCTTTCCACCAAAAGGCGAAAAGAAGGGGGGTCGTGGGCGTGCAATGATATTGCAAGAAAGAAATGTAGCTTTCCAGAGCTGTGAAGGAAAGCGCAATAAGTGGCTTCTGGACAGTGCAGCAAGCAGCCATTTCTGTTATAAAAGGGAATATTTCAATGAAATAGACAATAATAAACAGTCTGAGATTGAAATTGCTGATGGAAATGTTATAAAGTCAATAGGTGCAGGATCTTTGAACTTGAATTTCAAAGTGAACAATGAGTCTTTTGATACTACAGTGAGTAATGTTAAGTATGCACCAAAGCTGAACTGTAATCTAATAAGTGTGTCTAGCTTGGACAAGAAAGGTTTTGAAATTATATTTAAAAATGGACAATGCAATGTGATAAAAGATGGTGAAGTGTTTATTCAAGCCAAACTAATCAATGATGTGTATGAGATTGATATTTCAGAGAATGAGTCTGCAAGGGTTGCACAACCCAGCAGAAAGGATCAACCAGATCTGGAACTCTGGCACAAAAGGCTTGGACACAGGGACACCAACCTTATCCTGAAAATGCAGAAGGAAAATCTGGTAAAAGGTCTACAGGTAAAGAATTGCAGTACACCAATGCCAAACTGTACAACTTGCATAACTGAAAAGGCAGTCAAGCCTTCCTTCCCACGTTGTACAGAGAAGAGAAGCACAAAAGTCATGGACACTGTTCATACTGACCTATGTGGTCCGCTGAATGTACCTTCCCTAGGAAACAATAAGTACATTCTGATATTTATAGATGACTTCTCAAGATATTGTGTTGGATATTTTCTAGAAGAAAAGAGTCAGACACCGGAATTGTTCAAACTGTACTTAAACATGGTGAAGAACAAATTCCAGAGAGCTCCTTCCACCTTAATTTCGGATAATGGTGGAGAGTTTTGCTCACGGCAGATGAAGGCCATCATGGCACAAGAAGGCATAGCACATGTAACTACAGTTGCTTACATGCCTCAACAGAACTCCATTGCTGAGAGAAAGTTTAGGTCTATTATGGAGATGACAAGGTGCATGTTAAAAGAGGCCAACTTGTCACAGAAGCTATGGGGTGAAGCGGCGAATACGGCGATTTATTTGCAAAACAGATTGCCTACAAAGGGTGCAGAACGCACACCATTTGAACTTTGGCACGGGAGAGTCCCAAGTCTGCAGCACATACGTGTGTTTGGAAGTGTCTGTTATTACCACGTGCCCAAAGAGCGCAGACACAAGCTTGACTCCAGAGCAAAAGCAGGTATCCTGGTTGGATATGCTCCTGGAGGAAAGGGATATAGAGTTCTAGATCCAAAGAGTGGCAGAGTAGACCCATACCATGTGGTTCATTTTGATGAACTAGGAAAGTTTGATACAAAGAACACTGTTATTGACTGTTCTAGAGAGTCACCAGATGAAGAGTTTATAAGTTTTCCTTTAGCACAAGGAACTAATATACCTTCTAGTGTCACAACACCCCCTACAGGCGACACCCCAGAAGACGCAGAGGTCCAGACCCCTGGCGGCACCAGAGACGAAGCGGAGGAGCTGTACGTGGACATGCCAGCGTTGGAGGAGGATGAGGATGCTGATGCGGTTGCACAACCAGAGGTCAGATGCTCATCCAGAACCAACAAGGGCGTTCCGCCACTACGACTGTCCTACTTTGCAGGGTCGGCGTCTCCACCAGAACCTTCCACTTGGGAAGAGGTAGAGCAGATGCCAGCCACCGAAGCCAGTCTCTGGAGGAAAGCCGCGCAGGAGGAGATTGACGCACTGCACAAGAACAAGACCTGGACACTCACAGAATTACCTGCTGGTAAGAAAGCAATTGGGAGCAAATGGGTGTTCAAGGTTAAAAGGGGTTCAGAAGGGGAGGTGCAACGTTACAAAGCAAGACTAGTGGCACAAGGTTTTTCACAGCAATATGGCCACGACTATGACCAAGTCTTTGCACCGACAGTGAGATACAGTAGCGTAAGATTACTTTTAAGCATCGCAGCATCAAAAGGGATGGAGGTGAAACACATCGATATAGCTACTGCGTTTTTGCATGGGGAAATTTCTGAAGAAATTTACATGAAGCAGCCTAAAGGTTTTATAAAGCCAAATGAGGCACATTTGGTTTGCAAGCTTCAAAAGGGACTGTATGGTTTAAAACAAGCAGCCAGAGCCTGGAACTTGAAATTGCATGGAATGCTGGTGAAACTTGGGTACAAGCAAGGTGAAGCTGACAAGTGTTTGTACACTAAGCAGAGTAATGGACAATTTTCTTATATTCTTGCCTTCGTTGACGACCTTTTAATCGCAACGTCAAATGACAGGGATTATAAAAATGTAGTCCAGCACCTCAACAAGGAAGTGCAAGTGAAGGAATTAGGACCAGTTGAGTATTACCTTGGGATTCAAGTGGAAAGAGAACAGGATGGTTCATTTCTACTCAATCAGAAGCAAAAGATAATTGAACTGTTGGAGAGTATGCAATTGCAGGATGCAAAACCCGTCGACACCCCGATGGCTACAGACTTCTTAAAGAACCAAGAGGATTCGAAGCTGCTGCCAAACAACACAGAGTATCGTTCAGCGATTGGTAAACTTTTGTATTTAGTTACCACGTGCAGACCTGATTTAGCCAATGCAGTAGGGATTCTCAGCAGGAAAGTGAGTAGTCCCACTGAGCATGATTGGGTTGGTGTGAAGAGGGTGGTTCGATATCTTAAGGGTACAATGGATTGTAAATTAAAGTTACCAGCTGTCAGTGACCCTAAGCTCATTGGGTACACTGATGCTGACTGGGCGGGTGATAATTCTGATTATAAATCCACAAGCGGGCATGTCTTTATGTATGGGGGCGGAGCTATCACATGGGGCAGTTATAAACAGAAATGTATAGCTTTATCGTCTACAGAATCGGAATATGTTGCGGCTACAGAAGCGTGCAGAGAGATTTCCTGGCTGGACCAACTCCTAACAGACTTTGGCGTGGAGAGAAAGGAACCTATAAGCCTGCTGGAGGACAACCAAAGCTGTCTAAAGCTGGCGCAGAATGAGAAGTTCCTAGCACGCTCAAAACACATTGGGGTCAGGTACCACTACGTTCGCCAGATGATACAAGATGGACTTGTCGAACTGTCGTACTGCTGCACATCGGAGATGACAGCAGACATCCTAACAAAACCCCTGCCAAGACAGAGTTTCCAGAACCTGCGTGTCAAGCTGGGACTCTTGGGTGGTTGAATAAAGTTGCTTATGTTTTGTTTTGTATGTAATGAATGTTGTGAATTGCCTGAGAAGGGGTTTGTGGGATGGAACACTGGGGCAGACAAGTCACAACAGTTCCTAGAGTGTCCACTAACAGGAACTCACCTGGAGGGACACCTGACTACAGGTCAGTTCCTGTTCCCTCAGACATGCAAATGAGTTGGATTAGACAAAAGCCCTAGCCTGCAATCACTCTCTCTCTTAGATACTTCCTCCTTCGATGGGAACACATCTCCAGAGAATCTCCAGTTAGCATGGTTCTCACTCTAGGCCTGCAGCCAAGAGTGAGACCAAATGGAGTCTTACTTTACTAAGTAGTCTCTAGATGTATATATACTTGTAACTTTTCTAAGCAAGCCTGCCTTTCTGAGATTATGCTGTAACTCAGGATGAAACTGTAAGTAAACTCTATCTTATTTTATAAACACTGTGTTGTGTATTTCTTTTAAGAGGGACAAAGGGGACCTTTGCCAGGAAGTGTAATATTGAACTATAAAGTGTAATATTGTTATAGAGATTCTAGCGAATCTAACGCACATGCTTTGCTGCGCACAAAAGGGGAATGTCACTCTGCTGATATTGGAAGCTTGCTAACACAAGCTTGGATAGGATCTATCTAATAATATATCCTAATCCACATCCCTAACATTCCCATAGAAATGCAACAATGTCTGAGTCACAGTTCAGAGTAATAAATGTTTTTCACAGAATACTGTAATCCATATTTCCAATAGTATCCCAATACAACAAAGGCATTACTACTAGATATATTTCGATTTCATGGAGAGAAAGCTCTGCGACCAAGCAGGAGACAAAAAAAGGTGTGTAGGAGCAGGGGGAAATGGCTTAGGAGAAATGATAAGTGATAAAACATCTCTCTGCGTTTGGAAATATTAGCCACAAAGTGCCTCTGGCACCTGATTTCTGCTTCAGGATCACATCTTAATCAATGTGACATCATTCTGGGTGGTGAGATATTTATTAAATTTACTTGCTAATAAGGAGACTGTCACTCTCCAAAGGGGCTTTGCAATGGGAGAAGTCATTTGTTTGACTCTGTTTATTCGTTTAAACCAGCCATAGGCAAACTCAGCCCTCCAGATGTTTTGGGACTACAACTCCCATGATCCCTAGCTAACAGGACCAGTGGTCAGGGATGATGGGAATTGTAGCCCCCAAATATCTGGAGGGCCGAGTTTGCCTATGCCTGGTTTAAACATTGGTAGGTTATTTTTTAAAAAGTTTTAGGCATGCTGTTTAGCCCAGAAGCACCCCACTGCCCCCAGCCATTGGCTTAAAAATGTGCCATCTATTTCTGAGAAAGGAGCTAGGCAGGGGCTGGAGTATCATTAAGGGAGTTTTGTTTAGGGATTTTCATTGCTCTTTTTATTGCCCCAACTGTTTAAAATGTTTTCAGTTGTTTTTAACTGCTCTTAACTTGTGTGTTTGAGTTTCTTGTTTTAATTAAGGGATGTAGGATGTGCATGGGAAGAGAAGAGCTGGGGAGAGCGGGGGGGGGGGGCGGCCAGCAGCAGCGATTAGGGGCAAGGGGAGTTATGGTGTGGGGGCAGACTGGGGAAGAGGCATGGGGCCACAGGCAGTTAGTGACTGTGCTGTGTGCCACCCCCTCCTCCAGCCTGGGGAATTGGGGTTGTCCTATCAGCCAGCCCTTGTTCCTGATCTGATTGTGGATGAGGAGGCTGATCTGGTCTGTATCTCTGAGATCTGGGTGGGTGAGCAGGGTGGAATTGGTCTCACCTAGCTGTGTCCACCTGAGTACTCAGTGCAGCATCTGGAAGGGGGAATTGCTGTCGTCTATAGAGATGCCATCTCTCTCTCCAGGCTCTCTGTCCAGTTGTGAGTGGGGATCTAGAGTGTGTGTTCCTGGTACTGGGCCATCATAAGCAATGCATCATCAAAAAAGAGGACAAAGATTTGCACCCACTAATTTACATAGTGTACTGGGCTGCCAGGGCTCACTGGTCCTTTTTAAGTACAACCAAGCCTTCTGCAGCTCATTGCTTTCTCACAAACAAATTTCCTGCAGCTCTACAATTAGCATTTTCACAGAGGCAAGAAAAGGATGAAATTGTTGCTCCTGACATTTATTTTTTACCATGTGCAGAAAGGTTTTTTCCCTTATGGTTTACATGTATACATGGAGAATCCAGTGATATCCTCACTCACAGACTGAAGTGGTACAGTGGAGGCATGGTTTAACTACCTCATATGTTATTTGTGTGAAAAAAAAGATCTTGGATTTAATGGAGCAGAGTCTTATTGATCTGGTAGCCCTAAAACTGCGAGTTAACACAGATTTAAGAGCTCTGGCTTAATTAGGTTATAGATCAGGTTTTCTTTCTTTTCACATATAAGTGAGTCCTATTGTGATGAAGATTGCTGCCTTGGTGATGCCATGCAACACCAGCTCCTTGCCATTGTCACCACTGTCTTTTCGCTTCTCCTTTCTTTCTGGGTCCAGGTTGCACCACCATCCAGAAGAAAGTGGCGGCTGCTTCTGCTTCACTCCCTCTTCTCTCTGCTTACACACATGGAGAAGTCGGGCGGATGAGCAGTGACAGCACGTAAGAGCAGTTGCAGGTTGGCTCCCTCATCTGCCGTGGGCCCTGGTAGTTGCCCAACAATACTGTTCCTTGACGCCAGCTCTGATGTGTGTGAAGTTTGATTCTCTAGACCAGGGGCAGTCAACCTTTTTATACCTATTGCTCACTAATGCATCTTTCTTGATGGTAAAATTTCCTTACTGCCCCCCCGCCAGTGCTCGATGGAAGGATTCAGCTTGTGCTGTAGAACCCCCTACCGCTCACCTAGAATCCTGAAACACACACTAGTGGGTGGTAGGGACCAGGTTGACAACCCCTGCTCTAGACCCCTGTGTGCACCTGCAGTTTTTGGAATATGTCCAGAAGGCTGCTCCATACTCCTCTTCCTGGACATGCTCAAACCCCCAAAGGAGCTGATTTCTCATTTTTCTCCAGCTCTAACTAGCAGCTCCTCTTGGCTTCTCAACCCTGTTCCCATTTCTAAACCATGTTTCTTGTTTTTCCATTCAGGATGAGTCAGGACACCTTTGCAAAAAGCACCAGCCAGTGAATTTCTACAAGAGAACGTAGAAAACTCATCATTGGGAAAGATCCCAAGGCCCCACACACAGAACTTCCAAGTGTCCCTATTTTTCAGGGACGTCCCTGATTTAGAGACGCCGTCCTGGTTTCTGCTTTGATCCCAGAATGTCCTACTTTTCCTTAGGATGTTCCTATTTTCATTGGAGAAATATTGGAGCTGTCTGAAGGCAATCCAGTATAGGGAAGGGTTTTTTAAAAAATGTTTTAGTATGTTTTTATATATATTGGAAGCTGCCCAGAGTGGCTGGGGCAACCCAGCAAGATGTGTGGGGTATAAATAGTAAAATTCTCATTATGGAATGGGACGACCCTGTTTTCATCGGAGAAATGTTGGAGGGTATGCACCCATAGCAGGGCCTGTTCTTGTAGCCAAGTAGGCCCTGAACCATACCTCCTCACCTGATGCATCCACTCAGCCAGCAAACAAACAATACCATACCCTCCTATGAAAATAGGGGCATCCTATTCTAATAATAATAATAATAATAATAATAATAATAATAATAATAATAGTAGCCCGTCTATTTGACTGGGTTGCACCAGCCACTCTGGGTGGCTTCCAACATATATAAAAACATAGTAAAACATTAAACATTAAAAAAACAAAACTTCCCTATACAGGGCTGCCCTCAGTTGTCTTCTAAAAGGTTGTATTACTTATCTCCTTGGCTCAAGGATCACATAACTCCATACCCGCCAACATTTTGCCGATGAAAATAGGGACGTCCTAAGGAAAAGAGGGACATTCCAGGATCAATTTAGAAACCAGGATGGCTTCTGTAAATCTGTGGCTGTCCCAGGAAAACAGGGACACTTGGAGGGTCTATGATACCAAACACTGGAACCAGCCAGTGAGCAATCCCACTGATACAAACACTTAGACTAATTCAGGCAAAGCACTCTTGCTGGCTGGGAAAGTAGAGCAGGTTGGGGCCAGGTGATGCAAATGTACCCCTCCCTCTGTGGGACCGCTTTCCCGCATTGGGTGCAATCAATAGAATTTACATTCATTGCTCCACCCGCTTTCATCTCTGAAAGGTTGTCCAGAATGGAACGTGGCCCTTGGGCAGAGAAAGGTTCCCCATCCCTGCTTTATTTTAGGATTCCTGCCTTTTTCGGCAAAATTCTGAATAGTTTGACTTGTGTGATGGAGTGGGATGTCGCCCTGCCAACTCCACTCCGCTCCTCTGCCTGCCAATCTGAATTGCGTAGGTTTCTCCCTAATTGATATTTATGATTTGTCAAAACAGTGTCCTTGTCTATATAACAGTGGTCAAGCCAATGACAGCATGAAGTTGGCTTGAGCTGGGCGCTCGGCTTGGTTTGACTTTGTGCATGATGAAAAACTTGAGCTGAAGCCAAACTCCCAAGACTACTTTGGCAGAGCTTCCTGCTGGTTACACAGAACAAATCTATCAAACTCTATATTTCCTCTCTCAGAAGCACATAATCAGCTTGGTAGCTCGCTAGCATGTGTTCTGGCTCCAAGGCCCTTAATTTGTCTTTGCTTTCAAACTTTCTGGCAAGCCTGTTTGTGTCTATTAATTTTCCGAATCCCTGAAATAAAGAAGGGGGGGGGAGAAGGAGGGGGGAAGAGAACAAATTGCATTAAAGTGATTTGTAATCATTTGAGTAACAGTGTGAATGATATGATACCACAGCTGGGCTTCCTGAGAATGAGAAAGACACTGGTGAAGAACTGCATGGGAACAAAATTATTGTGCACTGTCAATACTCCAAACAGCCCAATCCTGTTGCATGTTTATTTGAAAGTAATGCCCACAATGGGACTCAGGCTGTGCAATCTTATACACTCTTGGGAGTAAGTCACATTGAACTCAATAGAACGTACTTCTGAGTAGACATATAGAGGCTTTGTGCTGTGCCTAGCTGCAACTTCAGGGTTCAGAGCACACTTTTTTGAATGTGCAAAATTTATTTCTGCATTAAGCAGCATATAAAAATTATGCTTTTTTCATTCTAAATTGGACATATCAAAGATTCTGTTAAGTTTAAAAATACAGCTAGTTTAAAAGGATTTTAAACATCCAAACGGTTGTACTGTATTAATATTACGTTTGTACAGTGTCTTTTCCATATTATGGGCTTCTTCAGTCTGGTGGGTTTTGGAGCGGGGGGGTTACAGAGGCCTCACATTTAGACACTTGTTAATTGTTTGACATTTGATCAGTTTGTTTTTATGCACTTTAGGACCAAAATGGATATACAGTGGAACCTGGGTTTACGAACACCTCGGTTTACGAATTTTCAGTTTACGAACGCCGCGGACCCATCTGGAACGGATTAATTCACTTTCCATTATTTTCAATGGGAAAGTTCGCTTCAGTTTATGAACGCTTCAGTTTATGAACAGACTTCTGGAACCAATTACACCCATGCTTCGGGTTAAGTACGCTTCAGGTTGAGTACTCCACGGACCCATCTGGAATGAATTCATCCACTTTCCATTACTTTCAATGGGAAAGTTCGCTTCAGTTTATGAACGCTTCAGTTTAGGTACTCCGCGGACCGTCTGGAACAGATTAATCCACTTTCCATTACTTTCAATGGGAAAGTTCACTTCAGTTTATGAACACTTCAGCTTATGAACAGACTTCTGGAACCAATTGTGTTCATAAACCGAGGTACCACTGTACTGTCTCTCAGCTAGAAAAGCATTTGTATAATAAAACAATATTAAAATTATGTCTCACTCTTTTTTTGGTGCCTTATTTTGTTTTCATGTATTGTCATTTTTTTATTTTTATTACGGCTAGGGGTCTCAAGAGTTGGAAGTGGTTCCAGCCTCTCTGGACCTCTGAGAGGTGATGGGAGAATGGTCTGATGAAACCAGGTCGCATGGGAAAGTAGAACTTGGGTAGGATCCAGAGGTACAACAAAGGCTTTAAGACCATATACAAAATCTGAAAACATACTATCTAAATATACCTTGCAAAAGGGGTTGCATGAATGATTCTTCATATTAGGTTCATACCATTTGTATTTAATCACGTTTTGTCACAGATATTTCTGCAAAATAACTTTTCGACAAATTTTTATACTATGTCCCATATGAGTTACATAGGATCTACTATGGTTGTCTGTAAGGGATTCCCATATGGCAGGGTTAATGCTGCCAGCCTTCATGTCACGTTTGCATACATCTTTGCAACACATCGAGTGTGTCTGCCAACAGGCCTAGGCCCTGAAGCCAACTCCCCATAGAGCACATCCTTGGGGATCCTGCCATCTTGCATTCTGTGGACTCATCACCCCTAATACTATTACCATTTCTTCAGGCTGGAAGCACTTGGTGTGCACGACTAACCTCATCATCTCCACTATCCTGAGCTATCAAGTCTGTGTTAATGCACAGTGCTAAAAAAATTCCGCTTCGCATAAATCAGCTTTATTCGCTCCTTTACTTAGTTATCATTCCTATTACTGCTTCATTACATAACTGATTCATAATCATTGGCTTATGAAGAACAGATTGGAAAGAGTGTTCTACTCCCTCATCATTTCATTGTGATTTCAGAATAGAAGAGCTGTTGGTACCACCGATGATAGGTGCAGCTAACTGGGATCCCCCTGTATACATTACATGCGCATACATGGAAATCCATTCTCGTACATCTAGGGCACATTCGCACAATATACTATGTTACCACTTTAAACAGTTATGGCCTCCCCCAAAAGAATTCGGGAGCTCTAGTTTGTTAAGGGTGTGCTGAGGGTTGCTAGGAGACCCCTACACCCCTACCCACAGAGCTATAATTGCCAGAATTTCCTTTTATTGTTAAATCACTCCATTCACAAAATTGTATATATTAAGGGAAAGTGGCAAAAATTGAAGATATGAGCAAGAAAAAGACAAAATGCATTATATTAGAGTAGGCACCCCCAAACTGCGGCCCTCCAGATGTTTTGGCCTACAACTCCCATAATCCCTAGCTAACAGGACCAGTGGTCAGGGAAGATGGGAATTGTAGTCCAAAACATCTGGAGGGCCGAAGTTTGGGGATGCCTGTATTAGAGGGAATTGCAGAAATGCATACAATGGTCAAAACTGCATATAAAAATGTGCTTATTTTGAGAAACCTGCACAAAAATGATGAATAATTTTCACGAGGATTTGTTAAAAAAAGGACTTCACAAATTTCTGCAAAATGTAGGGGAACTGAAATTAAGATTTAAAAAATGAGAAACAGAGAGAACTGAGACTTACAGATCCTCCCATTCATAGCACTGTTATTTGTTCCTTGATTCATTGAACATTTTATTTGTATACCGCCTTTCCATAGCTGAAACTAAGCACAAGGCGGCTTACAACTTGAAAAAACTTACATAATTACAAAAGTAGTCATAAATGATATATAAAACACATAAAAAGTACACAACCAAATTTGACAATTTTCACACAAATTGTAATAAGATCTAAAAAGTTATGGGGAAAAGATACCAAAAATTGGTATCAATAACAGCAACAACCTTCCCCTAGCAAACCCCACCAAACAATGTCCCAGTGCAAGGGTATGTTCATCCGGCCTGGCTCCCTTCACTTTGTACATCTTCCCTGAAAAAGTTCTGTATGTGGAATTGGATAAGTAGGGGGGTGGGTCTTATCATTTTCCTCAGGCAGCTAAATGTTGTGGGCTACCAAAAAAACCAAAAACAAAACACCTCAAGGCCCTTGATTGAAAGAGCTATTTTGTACACACACACACACCAGCTCTTGCATCCACCTGGTAGGATTTTTTTTTAAAAAAAACCTATTCCTCTCTCTCTCTCCATTGAACAGTGCATTTCAGTGACAAAACACAACTTACTTTTGAAAGCTTCCTTGGTTTCAACAACAGTTTGCCATGGGATGGGTGGCTTGCTGTTTGAGAAGAAGCATGCCCAGTGTACCACTGAGTACATGGAACAAGTCATACCATTAATACGAATCTCAGCCATATGCCTTTTTATTTACAATATCTGCTGGTTTCTTCTACAGGGGAACCCAATGAAAGCATGCAGATTATTTGTAATTTGTGGAACCTTCATTCTAAAGAATGAACTTGCACAGGGAAAAAAAGCCTCATACATATGCTGTACGGAAGGGCCTTGTGAGGTTTCTGAAAATCATCATGCAATGGTGCGCAAAAGAACAAAATCTCTAAACCCCACTGGGTAGGATACTCACAGCAGATCTATTACAGCTAGTCCCAGCAGCAATAATTTAGGGTTTTAATTTCCTCAGTTGTTCCACAGGCTCCCTAAACTCAGCTAAATGATTCTCGCAAAAGTTGGCAGTGCAGAGACTTTTTATGGCTTATCCCACAGGTGCCTTTTGGCAGGAGCCAGGAAGGGAAAGGAGCGGTGAGTAGAAGGAACTGATCACAATCTTTGCAGTTCTCAGGGTGATTTAACTTGCATCGTTCAGAAACAATGATATCTGAAGAAGTGTGCATGCACACGAAAGCTCATACCAAAATAAAAACTTAGTTGGTCTTTAAGCTGCTACTGAAGGATTTTTTTTTATTTTACATCGTTCAGAAAGTACATCTTGGTTTGGGCGCAATACTCTTTTGTATTTATAAAAGCTAAGCAGAGCCTTCATTTTCAGAAAATGAACCTCAAAGCGTAGTGATTGAAGAGGCCACATAATAACTCAGTAAGTAAAGGATTTCAGGTAGAAGGTTCAGGGAAGACCTTTCTCTGAGACCTTGGATAGACTAGCCCAGGCATCCCCAAACTGTGGCCCTTCAGATGTTTTGGCCTACAACTCCCATGATCCCTAGCTAAGAGGACCAGTGGTTGGGGAAGATGGGAATTGTAGTCCAAAACATCTGGAGGGCCGAAGTTTGGGGATGCCTGGACTAGCCTAGCCTATCCCAGCCTTCTGTCCTCTGGACTAGCCTATCCCAGCCTTCTGTCCTCCAGATATTTTAGACCACAGCTTCCACCGAGCATAGTCAATTAACAGGGATAATAACTGTAGTCCTAAATCTGGAGGGCACTAAGTTGAGGAGGCTTGGAATAGATGGTGCTAGGTTTGATGGGCCAGCGTTCTGACAATACCAGGCAGCTTAGAGAGGGCCAAGGATTGACCCATGTAGACGAAACTCCAAATGAGGAGTAGCTGAAATGATCTTTCAAGCAGCTTTCCTGAAAGTCATACTTCATGCTGTACTTAAGTTTCTGGCTTGCATTTGTCAGTAAATATCCATCTGCTTGTAAAAGCTTGGTACCTGCTGTGAAATGGGTGAGACCCTCTTGGCAAAGACCACGAATGCCCCCCTACATACAAACCAGGATGCATACAGACTAAAACACACACCCTCCCCTTAATGGGCAGAATTCAAACAGAATTATCTATGCTGGATGCCATTTTGATGATCCAGGGCCATCTGGTGCATAAATGTGGAGAAAGAGAGCAGTGCTAACGCATACCTTGAAGGCTCAGCTACAAAGAGGTTGGCAGCTGGCTTTTGAGGCTCTCTAGGTCCAAGTACACACACAATCATTAGTATATGGCTGATGGTTTTGTCTGAAGGCAATTCTTTGGAACAGCCGTGTCTATAGAAGGATGGCTTGAGTTAGGGTCTGATTGCAAGGACATGGTGAGCCTATGCCAAACCACATGCCCGGAAGCCCACAATACTTGGTCAAGTAGTCTTCCGCCAGCCTGGTGTTCTCAAGATGTTTTGAGCTCCCATCGGTCGCAGCCAACATGACTGGGTGAGGCTACAGTAAAGCATGTGACATTCTCTCTTAGCATTCATTAACACAAAGGCAGATGGGAATTCAAACACAGTCCTTAACACTGGCTAAGCCAGGGGTATCCAAACTTTTTTCAAAGAGGGCCAGATTTGATGAAGTGACCATGCGTGAGGCGACCAAAGGGCTGACCAACGTTGTTGACCTTTTTTGGGATTGAAGATGTTGAGCTTTTTATTGGATTGATATTGTTGAGTAGCTGGTATATGACCGTAATAAAGCTTTGATTTGATTTGACATTGTTGAGCTTTTTTCAGGATTTTACCCCAGGAAATAAACTGCCACAGAGGCCGGATTAAACCAATCGGTGGGCTAGATTAGGCCCCCAAAATGGACTTTGGACATGCCTAGGCTAAGCTAACAATACTCTACATTTCCTGTACAGGAGCCATATCGTTGTTAACTAGTTGTGAGGCAGCTTTGAACAAGGCAATTAGTCTTACCTACCTAAGGTGGATCTACACTCATGGTTTTTAATCTTAAGGAAGAGTTAAGGAATGGTTTTCCTAATGTACTCGGACACATGAAGTCCTACGTTTAAAGTTCATGATGCATTATTAAAATGGGACACCAGAGGGTGCAGGAGAGCAACCAGCAACAGGCAGTAGGGAAACAGCGTTTTGATGGTGTGTGTGTGTGTGTGTGTGTGTGTGTGTGTGTGTGTAAGAAATGCTTTAAATTACAAGTATGCCCTGTGACGTTTTAGAACAATATATCTAATATCACTCTAATAATGTTAAATAGGTCAGTGTAGATCAGGCATCCCCAAACTGCGACCCTCCAGATGTTTTGGCCTACAATTCCCATGATCCCTAGCTAACAGGACCAGTGGTCGGGGAAGATGGGAATTGTAGTCCAAAACATCTGGAGGATGCCTGGTGTAGATCCAGCCCTAGTGGATAACCAGCATCAGGTGGGCCACTAGAATGACCCTTCAGGCTCTTATGTTCTTATTTTGTGCTATCAATGTTCTAATGGTCTTATTTTGTGTAGGCGGGACATTGTGATGTCATTTGTTCAACTCCCCTCCCCCAATCACCCTCACAATCTGGTGCCTCTGGCCCTGTTCCCCTACAAAAAAATCTCACTGCACGCCACTGATTTCAATGGGTCTACTCTGAGTACAGATCTCCTCATAATTAGATGCAAACCAGAGAACCCATTCTTCCATAAAGCAGTACTGCTGAAAAAGGCAACAAGACAGAAGAATCAACATTAGCCTCTGTGATCTACAGAAATGTTTGTGCCCCTGTTTTTGGAAGAGGTGGAAAAGGTGGTTGCTTCTTTGAAGGACTCTTCCTGTGTGTTTCCTCTGCTTCGAGAAGCGTTAAAATACAAAACAGATTACCCCCAAAATTGCCACCCAGAGTTGCCTTCCTCTATAGTATAATTGCAAACCTGGCACCAGGGTGAGTCATGAGATTGAGGGCTCAAAATGATATTTCTGGTGCTCCTGATGCAAGACAACTCAGCCAGAATGTCAAAACTTTATTCAGCGTGTGCTGAAACTTCAGTAGCACTTCTTGATGCAAAGCTCCTCAAACACAAACATTTTTTGACAAGCGAGTGTGCGGTTATCTATGGGTTTTCCCCAGCCATTATTTTTATGAATATATTCAATGACAAGAACTAGCTTGTTTCCAAGACAACAAGATCCAAACACCAACAATTGCTTGCTTGAAAGGAGGCCCTCCCATCTTTCATTTCTTTGAAGAGACTCACAACTTGATGGACAAAAATGCCAAAAATAATTAGGTGGAAAAGTTCCGTAAGCACCACTGGAAACAAATGGTTCTGCTGTAAGGATTTTCTCACCAAAAATCATGAAAATCAAATTAAAGCCTGGAGGAAATCCACACTGTTGAGTATTGGGGCACACAGACACACACAAAAACTCTCGCTCACACACAAACACGGACGAGAGAGAAGCGCAGAATGTTTCTAGCTCATGTAAGAGAATACTAAAAGACCAGAAGCCTTGTCACTTGATGGGTTCTTCTAGTGAAATAATAAGTGGGCAGGGCAATCAAATTTAAAGCAGTATCCCTCAAAGCAAGGTCAAAAACTGCTAGAAATGTTCATTTCATTTTTATTTGCTTTTCCTGTGAGGTATTCTCTCTGGCTATAATTTCCCATTCTTTATGTTGAGATCAAGAGATTTGTGTTGTGCAGCATAGGAATCAATTCAGCCACCCTGGCAGCATGCCAATCTTTATTACATTATTTGTTACCCCCAACTTATTGCAGAATAAAATGACTGCTCTACAGGACAAAAAATTAGTTCGTTTTTTCTTCTTTCCTTGACCTTGAGTTCCAAGCACCCACCTTATTTCCCTCAGCACCCACATGCAGATAATGATTGTCTGTGTTTGAGAAAATGAGACATAACTGCGGAGTCTTTGCCAAAGGAAATTATTGATCCTGTGGCGGGCAAACTAACCAGCAGGCTAATTCTGTTGTATTATTATTTTTTTGCAATAGCAGTGCTTTTTCTTTGTAAAGCAAACTGAGGTGAAGCCTGCAAGGCCAAGTTGTTAGCAAAAATCTGGGAACCAGCATGCAGAATCCTTGCAGAATTGGCACTAAGCAGGGTTGCTTCTGTTCTTTAGTGGCAGCTGAGACATTCCTTTTCTGCAGTTAGCAGGATGTGGAATTAAAATGAAGGTTCCCCAGAAACATTTTCTTTGGTTCTATATTATTCATCAATGGCCCTTCCCATAGTCAAAGGCCGATAAAGCTCAATGGTCATTCTTAGCGAAATTAATTAAAAGTTTCTTGCTTGAAGCGTTTGTCCATTCTATTGCTTCCGGATAAGAGTGGATGGTGGATTGACCATTGAATCATCTCTTTCAGTTACGTCATTGTCATTTTCTTTTCCTGCGAGAATAAGAGAGGCATTGCTTACTGATTACCCCTTATTGTTATTATTGCTTCTACCGTATTAATATAACAACAACAACAACAACAACAACAACAACAATTTATTATTTATACCCCGCCCATCTGGCTGGCTTCCCCCAGCCACTCTGGATGGCTTCCAACAAAACATTAAAATACAGAAATCCACCAAACATTAAAAGCTTCCCTAAACAGGGCTGCCTTGAGATGCCTTCTAAAGGTCTGGTAATTGTTGTTCTCTTTGACCTCTAGTGGGAGGGCATTCCACAGGGTGGGTGCCACTACCGAGAAGGCCCTCTGCCTGGTTCCCTGTAATTTGGCTTCTCGTAGCGAGGGAACCGCCAGAAGACCCTCGGCGCTGGACCTCAGTGTCCGGGCAGAATGATGGGGGTGGAGACGCTCCTTCAGGTATACTGGACCGAGGCCGTTTAGGGCTTTAAAGGTCAACACCAACACTTTGAATTGTGCTCGGAAACGTACTGGGAGCCAATGTAGGTCTTTCAGGACCGGTGTTATGTGGTCTTGGCAGCCGCTCCCAGTCATAGCTGCCAAGTTATCCCTTTTTTAAAGGGATTTTCCCTTATGCTGAATAGGCTTCCTTGCGAGAAAAGGGAAAACTTGGCAGCTATGCTCCCAGTCACCAGCCTAGCTGCCGCATTCTGGATTAGTTGTAGTTTCCGGGTCACCTTCAAAGGTAGCCCCACGTAGAGCGCATTGCAGCAGTCCAAGCGGGAGATAACTAGAGCATGCACCACTCTTGCTAGACAGTCTGCAGGCAGATAGGGTCTCAGCCTGCGTACCAGATGGAGCTGATAGACAGCTGCCCTGGACACAGAATTGACCTGCACCTCCATGGACAGCTGTGAGTCCAAAATGACTCCTAGGCTGTGCACCTGGTCCTTCAGGGGCACAGTTACCCCATTCAGGACCAGGGAATCCTCCACACCTGCCCGCCTCCTGTCCCCCATGAACAATACTTCTGTCTTCTCAGGATTCAACCTCAATCTGTTAGCCACCATCCATCCTCCAACCGCCTCCAGGCACTCACACAGGACCTTCACTGCCTTCACTGGTTCTGATTTGAAAGAGAGGTAGAGCTGGGTATCATCCGCATACTGATGAACACCCAGCCCAAACCCCCTGATGATCTCTCCCAGCGGCTGCATGTAGATGTTAAAAAGCATGGGGGAGAGGACAGAACCCTGAGGCACCCCACAAGTGAGAGCCCAGGGGTCTGAACACTCATCCCCCACCACCACTTTCTGAACACGGCCCCGGAGGAAGGAGCGGAACCACTGTATAACAGTGCCCCCAGCTCCCAAGCCCTCTAGACGGTCCAGAAGGATGTTATGGTCGATGGTGTCAAAAGCCGCTGAGAGATCCAGCAGAACTAGGAAACAGCTCTCACCTTTGTCTCTAGCCTGCCGGAGATCATCAACCAGTGCGACTAGACAGGACTCTAGCACTCCCCCGCCCCGGCCCTGCTCCCACGGCAGAGTCTACCTCTTCCCGAATCTGAGCGACTTTATCTGCAAAAAACTTTGCAAAATCATTGCAGGAGATCATGTGGCCCGTACTGGGCCCGGATGGAGCAGGTGGTTCCGCTAAATTGCGAACCACCTGAAAGAGTCTCCTGCTGCTGATTTCTGCAGATGCGATAGAAACGGTGAAGAAGGTCCTCTTCGCTGTCGCCATTGCCACTTGGTAGGCTTGAAGTTGAGCTCTAGCCCATGTCCAGTCTGATTCTCAACGACTGTTTCATCGCCTTCAGCTCTGGGGAAAACCACGGGGCTGTCTGGGCTCCATGCAATCAGAGAGGGCGCTTTGGAGCCAGACAGTTAATAGCCCTGGTTAACTCCGCATTCCAGCGAGCCACCAGGGAATCCCCTACCACTCTCTGGAAGCCAATTGGATCCATTAAGTAGCGGGGGCGGACCATCCGAATCAATCCCACCTCCCTGCAGAGGGGAAGGGTTGCGGAGAAGTCCAGTTGCACTAGAAAGTGATCTGACCATGGCACTTCTTTTGTTTCGCTTTTACTTAATGTCAGATCACCAACATCCATAGAGGTAAACACCAAGTCCAAGGCATGTCCGCGGCTATGAGTTGGGCCAGACTTATTCAGGGACAGCCCCATGGAGGCCATGCTTTCTCCTTGTAAGGTCGTGTCGGCATGGATGTTAAAATCCCCTAAGACAACCAAGCTAGGTGTCTTCAGGAGCACATCCAACATGACCTGAAGCAGCTCGGGCAGGGAATCCTTGGTGCAGCAGGGAGGTCGGTACACCAAAAGGAATCCCGTACTGCCCCTATTGACCAACTTCCAGAACATGTACTCAGAAAACTCGGTCTTACCAATAGGACGCCTGGTGCAAATTAATGACTTCCTAAAAATCACTGTAACCTCCCCCCCTCCCCGCCCAGATGGCCTGGGTTGCTGTGTGTAAGAGAAACCTGGTGGACAAGCAACGGCAAGGACAGGCCCATCTGCTTCATCCAACCAGGTCTCTGTCACACATGCCAGGTCAAATCCCCCATCCACAATCAGGTCGTGAATGGCAGTGGTCTTATTCATCATTGACCTGGCATTGCACAGCAGCACCTTCAGGTCATGTGGGTATCCCTTGCCGATTCCAGTATCCGTCCGGTCAGGACCAGACCCAGAGGCAGGGATAGTCCTCAAAGAACGACTAAACCTGCCTCCTCGGTAATGACATGGTCTGGTCTTAGCGTAACTCCTCCTCCTACCCGTGACCACTGAGATTGGTTGTCCCAGTGCATCCCCCCCTGTGGAATCTGCCCCAGCCATTTTGCTGTCTGGGACCCCCTCCCGGGCGGCCCTGACCCCTCCCCTTAAAAACAAAATAAAACCTCTGTAAAAAAACAGGAAAAAACGGAACAAAAGAAAAACACAAAAAACACAATAAAACCAAAAACAGTAAAGATTACAAATATACGAAAATTTAACAAATTCCCATACCCAACTAAAAATCACTCCCACCTACCACCCCAAAGACAATAAAAAACAAAAAAATTCTTTAAAAGGCATTTTAAAAAGAACTCTGTGCTGTTTTAAGTTCCCCTGGGCAGCACCACCACCAGCAGCAGAGCAGCGGCAGCAGTCCTTATGAGGCCCTCCAGGCCCCGCCCTGGGCCAGGTGGAGAGAGGCAGGGCCAGGGCCTGTGGGCACTCACAGCAGGAGAGTCCTGGGCAGCATTAATACATATATTTTTAAATAGAATAAAACCATTTAGCTATAAAAATGAAAAGATAAAAAGCAGTAATGAGGGCAAGCCACTAATATTCTCCATTCTTTTAGGCAAAAACTGATGCTGGGGCAATAAGAGAGGCTATTCAAGAAGTCTGCTTCTCACAATATGGGGTTTCTCAGAATCATGGGGGCCACTGCTACAACAGGAAGTGTTTAATTGAAGGCAAAGGAGTGCTCAAAAACAGTCACAAATAAGATCTGGGGAAAAACATAGGACAAGATAGAAGACTCTGGAATGCGGGCAGCTGAGAATGATGTTATGCAATATGTTCCCTAAAAAATGAGTGAACCAAGGACAACAATTTCAGAGATAAGGTCATATGTGGAAACCACTTAGAATTATGTCTGGGCAGGAAACCCAGGAAAGGAATGGCAAGGGTGCTGGCCAAGTGGTTGTAAAAGATTAGAGCATAACTGGGGGATAATGTTATCCCTGTGAAGTAGTGAGATTTCCCCTTCTTAATCCTTTTTCATGGGTTTCTGGGAGTAAATGAGAACAGGCCATGCTCAGATCACTTGGGCTAGTTGAAATTCATCCTAAGAGTGGGACAACAGGGATGAGAATAAAGCATGCCTACCAACAGAACGTAAGTATGTAAGAACATAAGACAAACCTGCTAAATGAGGCCAATGGCCCATCTAGTCTAGCATTCTGCTCTTATCCTGACCAGATACCTGTGGGAAGCCTGCAAGCTGGACATGAGTGCAACAATACTCTGCCCACCTGTGATTTATAGCAAGTAGTATTCAAAGAAATAATAATAATAATAATAATAATAATAATAATAATAATAATAATACTCTGCCCATCTGACTGGCCCCAGCCACTCTGTGCGGCTTTCAACAGATAAAAAAGCACAATAAACACCAAACATTACAAACTTCCCTATACATGGCTGCCTTCCAATGTCTTCTAAAAGGCCTCTGGCAATGGAGGTACAACAGAGCCATTGTGGCTATCAGCCATTGAGAGCCTTATCCTCCATTAATTTGCCTAATCCTTGTTTAAAACCAATCAAATTGGCGGCTGTTTTGAGAAGCCACATTTTGACAAGCCTTTGGAAGCTAAGTATCTTTAGCCCTATTTACATACTTCCATAGTATTAATATGCAATTGAAAATACCATAATGTACACAGATGGGCAAGAATCACACATGCTGGCTAAGGAACTATTGGATATTTACAAGAAGGGAATGTGCTCTTCTCATACAAATAAATCATTCCTGCTGAGAAAAGTTTGAATTGGTGTCACTCCACTACTTTCTATTGTGGCTATAAAGGGACCAAGAAGCAAGAATGCCAGCCTAGGGAATGCAGTATATAGCATAAGCTATGATACAACAGACAGTCTACAAACTGATGGATTGGACATTCTTCCCATTATAGTCAAGGGCAAAACTTCCATTGATCCCTGCGTGTATGTTAAGGAGCAAAGATGTGAGTTTGTGACATTTATGCTTTTTTCATCCATTCATTTTGTGCCTTTGAATGTTCAGGGGCTTCCTTGTAGTTTACAACCTTCCATGGTCCACCTGAAAAGAACCAACTTGGATTTCTTTTAAAAGGCTTTGATAATCATGTGTGATGAACACAGCACATTATATCATGGACTGTCCCCTGAGCCCGCTAGATGACATCACAAGGGATCGTTGCCTTAGGAGAGCGAGAAAAATTCTCAGGGACGATTCACACCCCGGCCAGCACCTCTTTAATCATCTACCCTTGGGCAGGAGATATGGAAGTACAATCAGTCGTACCAACAGGCTAAAAAACAGTTTCTATCCATGGGCTGTTAGGCTGCTGAACGGAAAATAATATAGTGCAACTGACTTTCGGGGTTGGTGTGTTGTACGACAAGCACACAGAGTGCAATGAGACTGAGTGTTTGTGGGGGGCGGCAGAGGGAGGCTTGGTTAATTTCATTGTACACAGGCTGTACACTGACAATAAAGGTATTATTATTCAGCAGCTGGATAACAAAGGGCATTCTGTTATTAAAAGGCAAGTATATAGGCATGTGCCTGTGGATGGGTGTGGAGTTGTGCACCTCAGATCAATGTGTACAAACAAAAAAAGGATCAAACTTGGTTCTTCAGGGTATAAGGAAAAACTTGTCCATTTCTCCTCAGACCCCTATTCCCATTTAGAGATATTTTATGCCATGATCCTACACTTTGTAGAAGGGAAACACCCCACTGGAGTAGAAATAATATCAAACAGATGGAAAGCTCTTCAATCTGAGCAGGCTGAAAGCAAAGAGTAAGGTTACTGTAACTTCCATCATAGAGCTTCAGTATGCTGATGACAACGTAGTGTGCGCACGCTCAGAGGATGACCTCCAAACCATCCTAAATATCTTTGCAGAAGCTTACGAAAAGCTTGGCCTATCACTCAACATCCAAAAAACCAAAGTGCTGCACCAACAAGTACAAAATAACCCCTCTGCAGCACCACAAATCCAACTCAATGGTGTAACGTTGGAAAATGTCGATCACTTCTCCTACCTAGGCAGTTATCTTTCCACAAGGGTCAACATTGATGCCGAAATCCAGCATCGCCTGAGCTCTGTGAGTGCGGCTTTCTCCTGATTGAAGTGCAGAGTGTTTGAGGACCAGGACATTCGCAGGGAAACCAAAATGCTTGTTTACAAAGCTATTGTACTACCAACCTTGCTATATGCTTGTGAAACATAGACCACTTATAAACCCCATCTCCAACTCTTCGAAAGATTCCATCAACAATATCTCCGGAAAATTTTACACATCATTTGGGAAGACAGGCGAACTAATATCAGTGTACTGGAAGAAGCAAAGATCACCAGTGTTGAAGCAATGATTCTTCAACATCAACTTCGTTGGACTGGTCATGTTGTGCGGATGCCTGATGATCGTCTTCCAAAGCAACTACTCTATTCCAAACTTAAAAATGGAAAGCGTAATGCTGGTGGTCAACAAAAGAGGTTTAAAGACTGTCTCAAAGCAAATCTAAAAACATGCAGTATAAACACTGACAACTGGGAAACAGTGGTCTGCGAACGCTCCAGTTGGAGAACAGCCTTTACCAAAGGTGTCATGGGGTTTGAAGACACTTGAACTCAGGACGCAAGGGAGAAACGTGCTATGAGGAAGGCACACTTGGCAAATCCACACCGTGATCAACTCCCACCCGGAAACCAATGTCCCCACTGTGGAAGGACATGTGGATCCAGAATTGGCCTCCAGAGTCACTTACAGACTCATTGTTAAAACCATGTTTATGGAAGACAATCTTACTTGGCTACGAGTGATTGCCAAAGAAGAAGATTTTATGTTGTTTGTTGCTATAAATAAGCTATAGCTAATATTTATTTTATCAGCATTTATACAGCATGCCTCCCCCAGTTACAGATCTCTAGATTCTCTAAGATCTTCTGAGGAGACCCTGCAAGTTATTGTAAAACTATTGGATTGTCACTTGGTGACAAGATGGAAGCTGACCTTCTTTGTGAGTTCCCTTCTGGATTCCTCTCGCATTATTTGTGAGGCAAAGACATTAATGACCTTTAAACACTTCTTTAAAAATTAGATGTTCACTCAAGCCTAAGGATGCTGGAGAATTCCAATGAAAATAGAAACAGGAGCAGAAATGAGCTGGCAGGAGAAACCAGATACATAGTTTTTGTTTAAAAAGGGAGACTCAGACCAACTTGCGTGTTCAGACCCAGAGACCTCCCCCCCCCCCTAAATAAACACACATTTGACTCAAATTTTAGTTTTGGTTTTTGGCAGAATTTGGTTTTTGGCAGAATCAACTTTATTGATTACAGAAAAGTGAGTGGTTGCATAGGCTCTGGTTCGACTAGCTCCCTACACCGTTGCTGGTAGCACTAACCCAGAGCTCTATCATAGGTCAGCCATGGGTGAACACCTGAGATAGGTGAAAAGCCCGGGAACAGACTCTGTTCATCCCTGAGATGCTCCCCTGGACTCAGACACAGGCACAACCCCCTCTCGGGGGTTGACCAACCAAGTTGAGTCCCTGGATTCCTTTAACGGAATACCCTTCACATAGGGATGGCGAGACAGTTCGTCCATCCCTATCACCTGAGCCAGTGCCAATACGCAACCTTACAAGTTGTGACGATTTGCTACGCGGCAGGCGAAACCCAAATGGCAACAGCCAATCAGCCAAGTCGGAAAAATTCCTGCTGTGCCCCTGTCCCAACGAAAGACGACACACAATGGTATAGCAAGGTCAATCGCAAAATGCCCTAAAAGTTGGGAGAGGCGGGCGGGTGTTCCGATGAACGAGCCGAAAGAGGAAGCTCTGGGTCACATATAGGTCCCTCAATCCGCTTAGACTGCACCCTATTGGCCAGATTAAACCCAGCAACGAGGGACTACCAATCAGGTGTTGTGGCTGTCCAATAGACCCACCCACAACCAGGAGGTCAGTCTCCAGGTCTCACCGCAACACGTGCCCTCTTTTAGGGAGGACACGCTTTACTTAACATTTGATATAAGGCAACAATAAACAGGCATCTTTTCTCATATTTTGTGTGAGAAGAGTCTGCTCTCCTCTCTTTATTGTTTTACTTTGCTCTAGCCCGGAAAGATTCCTACAGATGCCCATACAAGTGACTGATCTGGAGATGTAAACAGAGACAAATAAACAAAGCAGCAGTGTGCAAACCCATAGGAAAGTATATGGGATGATGGCAACTGAGGGGTGAACTAGCCATGCATGCTAAAAACATGCCTTTCTGAGTCAGTTGCATACACAGTCACACCTGATTGATTGATTGATTGACACACAGTCACACCACACATTTAAAGCCCATTTAAAGTACACACCCTTCTCAAAAGAATTCTGGGAACTGTTGTTTACCCCTCAGAGTGCTGCAGTTCCCAACACCTTTCATAAATTGCAGTTCTTTGGGGGAAAGAAAGGAGTGCGCTGCAGTTTTAAGTGAAAGTGCTGCTGGGTTGGTACTGTTCAAAGATTAGCAAAGATTTTATATCCACAGTAAAATTAGGGAAGTGCCTCTGAAATCATTTGTTCTTGACTGGATTTTATGGAATATTATCTTTTAACAATCCAAGGTCATCGGCTTGTTTCTGTTTATCTTTTTTGCTGGTGGAATAACTTTGGAAAAGTGGCCATGTTTGCACTGAAAAATATTTGTACAATTCAGCTAGTGCCAGGCTCATTTCCATAGTAATCATATATTATCTTTTTTCCCCCCAGCAAAAAGGCTGTCTGCCAATGAGTATTTATTTAAAATACACGCTAAATACAATTCCTCTATACTGGCAGCAGCCCAACCCATACCTTTGTATATTTATGTACCACTCAAGTCAAGGGGATTTAGTCACCCATGACTGTGGGGTGAATTAGCGATTGTCTTTAAAGGAGATTACGTGCAGGACAGGAGACAAGGTGGCAAAACATTGTTGATAAATGCTAGATATCTTGGTTCTCTCACACATGTTAAAGCTGCACTGTATATTGAAACGCATTTAGATTCAGACGAGGAAGTGTGTCTTCGATCTGGTGAGCACATCGCATAGCTAAATCAATCATAAAACCATAAAAGCCAAGAGATGATAAGGTACATCCTGTTTTGTTTTTTTTAAAACAGGATTCCGCCTTGATTAGGCAGCCCCACATCATTCCATACAGTGGCAGCTGGTGTGGTGAGGCAGAGCTATGGAGGTGACTCCGGATACTGGCATTGCTAGTGTTTAATTGTAGGGGGCTGAAGGAGGTTGCCAATGAGAAGATGTGTGATGGAGCCAATCTGGCAGCCCTGCTGGTACATCCTCACAGTGGTAACCTTGCAAATACTTTCCCCACCCCATCTTTGTTCTGTAAGCTACAGAAACATTGGTGATGGTGGGTGTCTCTACGGCACTGTTCCACCCCACTGGTCACTTCTGGGTGGCACATTGTGGGGTTTTCTTGTCATCTAACATCTTGTCATGGGGTCACGAAGAGTCAGACATGACTAAACGACTAAACAACAACAACAACATCTTGTCATATAACACCGGTCCTGAAAGACCTACATTGGCTCCCAGTATGATTCCGAGCACAATTCAAAGTGTTGGTGCTGACCTTTATAGCCCTAAATGGCCTCGTCCCTGAAGGAGTGTCTCCACCTCCATCATTCAGCCCAGACACTGAGGTCCAGCTCCGAGGGCTTTCTGGCGGTTCCCTCACTGTGAGAAGTGAGGTTACAGGGAACCAGGCAGAGGGCCTTCTCGATAGTGGCGCCAGCCTTGTGGAACACCCTCCCATCAGATGTCAATGAAATAAACAACTATCTGACGTTTAGAAGACATCTGAAGGCAGCCCTGTTTAGGGAAGTTTTTAATGTTTTTAATGTTCTGTTGGGAGCTGCCCAGAGTGGTTGGGGAAACCCAGCCAGATGGGCGGGGTATTATTATTATTATTAGACGTATAAACTTGATCCATTGTCATGATAACATACTGAAGGTTAAAACCAAGATTGCAATGGCGGAAACCTACCATCTTCCAGTTCAGACGATTTGTCCACTTTGCACAATATTGCCTACTCTGACTGGCAGTTGCTCTCCAGGTGTGAAGCAGAGGTCTTTCTCATCATTTGCTATCTGATCCTATTAATTAGGAAGGCCAGGGGTTTAACCAGTGACCTTTTGCATGCAGAGTACATGCTCCATTACTGAGCTATGGCCCTCAGCCACACTTGTCAGCATAGATTCTGTCACAGCCAATGACGCAGCAAATAGAACTTAGGAACTGGGCTCTTTATTATCGTTTATCTGTAATTAATAAGCAGGCCATGATGACACACCAAACAGCATTCTCTGTAGGTAGGTCAATGGGGCTTTGGGGGCATAGATGTCACGTTTTCCCTTTTCTCGTGAGGAAGCCTATTCAGCATTAGGGAATTTCCCTTTTTTAAAAAAGGGAGAACTTGACAGCTATGTTTGGGGGAGGTGTTTTTGGGCTATTTCTTAAGGAGGTTTGAGTCTACCAATACAAATACATAGCATGCCCAATCTGGAATGGAAAACCAGTGTTGCTTCAAATGTTGCTGTACTGCAACTCCCGTCATCCCTGACCGCTGGCCATGCTGGCTAAGGCTGATGGGAGTTGGAGTCTAACACCATCTACAGGCCCACGGGTTCCCAATTCCTTCTTTAATGTTCTATAATGTTGTTGTTGTTTAGTTGTTTAGTCATGTCCGACTCTTCGTGACCCCATGGACCAGAGCACGCAAGGCACTCCTGTCTTCCACTGCCTCCCGCAGTTTGGTCAGTCTCATGTTGGTGGCTTCGAGAACACTGTCCAACCATCTCGTCCTATAATACACATTTGCAATAACTAGACACCACAGATAAGTGAAAGAAGGTGATCTTTTTCATTTCCACGCATGCCTGCAATTTTCTCTCTTACTGCTTCAAGAATCTTGTGCGGAGAATCCGATGGAACCAGGAGAGCGGAGCTTAGCAGAAGTGAGGGCAGTTGCTTTTTCTGAGTTGTGTCCAAATGTATCGCTTTCAGCTAACTGTGCCACAGTTAATACCTACTGTTTTTAACGGGTAGTGAAGTGCGCAAGGGTGTGTGTCTAGTGAGGAGAAAGCCAGAGGAGCGATCAGTTCTTTGCTTTGTGATAAATTTAACATGCCTGTGAGAAAGCACTTGTACAAATGCCTTTCATGAACAACAGTTTCCATCCATTTAATAATGACCTCGCTTTTCTCATGAGAATAGCACAATTATCAATCTGTCACTACATTTTGTGGTAGGGCAAGATAGCACTTCCTGTTAGGCTTAATCGTTTCTCCCATCTGTGGAACGCTAGTCTCTCCGGAAGACACCTGCTTTCTCAAATGTTATTTTTAAGGATCAGATCCATTTCAGTTGATTGTGTGAGAGGCTTTATGGAACTGGTTTCGGTTTAGGAAAAAGGAGGGTGAAAAGTAGGCTTGCTATCAGGCACATGAGTTCATAAAAACAACTGCTAATTTAAAACTGAAAGGAATGTGGTCACGCACATCAGACTCATGCAGACAACTGCATTAAGCATTTATAAGAAACATAATTGATTCAACATCTTCTCTCTTTTTTTGACAGAACAAAACCTGACACTTTCATTCCTAAAGATCTTAAGCACAGGCTTGTGACAGAGTAAACATTCAATTTTTTGCAATTGCATTCATTGATTGCTATCACATTCATCTTTACTATTTTTCGGAAATGCATGAGTTTATAAATAGCTCTATAAATTATTATATATTTACATCTCAGTGTTGATGTCTGTATACCTTTCTATAGCTCTCTGCTTTAGCTTTAAATAAAAGCTACATTTTCCCACTCACAACCACCATACAACATGCCTTGATGCAGATAATATCACATAAGAGAAAGTTTTTCAGAGATACCGGTTGGCTTCCCTTTCACTTATCATGATGGTAGAGGAAAGTGCCATTGCAATCAAGGGAATTGCTACAAGTTTCAACTGTTTTTGTTCACTCTACCTATTATATTTTTGGACTTTTGTCAAGTGTAGAGTCAAAACTCTCTGGAAAAACAAAAAGGAATGAACTTAGATATTTTCATTAAATTGCAGATACTACCTCCAGATTCAGTGCTGTTATCAAGTTGGAATGTAATTCGTTTCTAACCAGCAACAATGCTGTTGTTGTTGTTTAGTCGTTTAGTCGTGTCCGACTCTTCGTGACCCCGTGGACCATAGCACACCAGGCACTCCTGTCTTCCATTGCTTCCCGCAGTTTGGTCAGACTCATGTTGGTAGCTTTGAGAACACTGTCCAACCATCTCGCCCTCTGTCGTCCCATTCTCCTTGTGCCCTCAATCTTTCCCAACACCAGGGTCTTTTCCAGGGAATCTTCAGTTATGCTTACAATTCCAACTAGCAACATTAAAAGTCCTTAAAAATCCTGAAGTTCCATTTGGCAAATTGGGCAAAACCACTGGAAATGAGATAAGACTGCTATCAAAGAGGGAGGGCTACCAATGAGAATCACACTCACACTGCCAGAAGGTACACCAGTGGAAAACTGAGTCCCTACACATTTTGTCAGCTGGGGGCAATTGCGGGGCATCAATGGGGTGTTGAGGGAGGCCGTGAACCCACAGGATCCTAAGCCCCCTCATTTTCCATCATGCATCTCCCAGTGGGCCCCAAACTATGCCAACCCTCCTTTTGGCATGTTAAATTATTGATCCACCTTTCCTTGGATAGCAGACCTCTACCCACTATTACAACCTGCTTTTGAAAATGCCTTCAGTTACAATAATGGATTGCAATATGGTATGGGGGAGAAGCTTTTCCAGAAACACAATTCCAAAGTCCCATTGGCTCCACACCTCTTGGGCTCTGGACCATTGTCTTGGTTTTTAAAAGTCTAGATTCCCAACCTAAAACATGTGCATTGGTTTTTGTGCTAGCATTTCTTCAGTGCTAATATAACTGCTGATGTGTTGCATCCTGAACACTCATGTGCAGATACAGGAAATCTTAGGATAAGTTTTTAAGAGCTATGTGAACCTGATTATAAGATAATGATTTAATCAGTTTTTTTCTTCATCTCATATAGACAGCCCTTAACCCTAATCATAGATAAAGCAATCAAAATTGAGGTTGTTTTTTTTGTCTTAATCACACTAATCATTGCCTTGGTTCACTTAAGCAGTTTCTGACTCTGTGGCACTAGGGAAAAGTATTTGATTTCTTGAGACAATTAAAAAATGCAATATCTGATCTATCAGATTTGCTCTTTTCAAAACACAGCCACCCTTTGAAATTCAAGCCTATCCGAATTTTGCAGTGCTTTTCTCCAAGCAATTTTTTTTATAAAGGTGCATATAAAGGTAAAAGTGTGCCTAAAATACTGTACAGTATAGTGAAAATAACATATGGAAATGAGAAGAAATTGCTTGCAAAAATGAATATATTTGTCAAAACTGTTTATTCAGAGAAATTCAAACCAAAATGCTGAAAATTTTTCACGAGGATTTTTCTTTTAAAAGCTGCAAATCAGTGCAGAAAACAGAGAACTCAATTTAAGATTGGAAAAATAAAAATTGACACCTTTCCTAGTGAAGACACACGGTGATGCTGATGAATAGATTTCTTACCCACTAGGTGGGCTACAATCTAAAAATAATTTTTAACAAATTATGATCAAGAGAATAGGGTGGGTCCAGGGAGCTCCCATGCTTCTCCCTTTCCCCATCTTATCCTCTCAACAACCCTGAGAGACAATGACTGACGCAAGGGAGCCTCACGGCTGCATAGGGATTTGAACCCTGGACTGCCAGCTCCTACTGCAACCTTGTAACCACTATACCCCACTGGATGTTTAAGTGTGTTCCCCAAGATGTATGTTTCCTTGTGGCAGCAATGTTACTGTGTGTTGTGTCTGTAATAATTGCTTTAGTCTTCCTGCCACAAGGCTTCCATGTTGTGACTTTTTGAATTATCACAGAGTTTATTTTAGAAATCGCATTCGGAGCCTTGGATTTGATGAAAGCACATAAACACTTTGCTGTAAATTGAGATTTATTACATCAGATTTCATTACCAGCCATCGGCTTCCAGTCCAATATCCTCTCTTTTTTTTGAGGATTAGGGCCGGCCTTATAGTAACAACGTTGTTAGGAAGAGTGATGTGAGATTAAGAGTGGGGTGCGCCATTGATCTGAGTGTTTCTGTGCAAAGGAGCCCTAAATATTCCTTAATAAGTGGTAGCTCAACTTGGCTTTGTACATAATGGCTCTGTACAGAAGCATTTGAATTATGCTCCCTTGCGCAAGTTTTTTTTTAAAAGGCAGAGTGAGATTGATATCAGATTTCTTGCCATTTATTTATTCCTCTGGTACGTGAATAAGGTACTAATCTTGTGTGTCTGCCTTCCTTAGCTGTACTCATTATGTGTAAATAGAACATGATACATCAAATCAGTTTATAAAGCTTGCTTCCTATGGCTTGACCCATATGTCAAATATAAGCATCTCGTTGGCTCGGCCTGCACATCCCTTTTTAGCGGTCCCAATCACTGTGTTGTCACAGAACACAGATATGCTGTTCTATCTCACCCTGCCATAGATCCTTACCCTTCCACATTTAGAGTTGTCGTTTTCTGGGGAATCATAGAGATTTGCCAGCTATGCCTTGCACTACCTGTCCATTAACAACAACATGTTCAGAGAACTGCACTGGTTGTCAGTGTGCTATTGGGACAAGTTCAAGGTGTTACCATTAGTACAGAAAGTCCTTAACAGCTTGGGAACTGTTTGCTTGCCTTACTGCATATATGCCCACTTGATTGCTTTGATCTGTGGAACTGGCAACTTCATAATTGTCATTCTGTACTTGTAAGGAATCTTTCAGTGTTGCAACACCTACACTTTGAAACTCCTTGCCCATTGGCATTGAATTGTTTTCTGCACCTGCTATAAACCTTTTTGTTTAGGTAAGCCTACCCAGAAATGTAAAGTTAGCATGTATTTTAATATGTAGCTATACTGTATAGTTTTTATTTATATTTTGTATTTTCTTAGGTCATTTTGTTTTGGACTGCTGACTTTTATAGATAATTTTAATATATCTGTAATGCAACAGTGCCTGGAGACAGGTAGTCAGGTTGTGCATCCATAGCAGAGACCAGAGGGGGAATGACAGCCAGGAGGATCGCAGTGAGAAGAAACACCATGGCATGTCTACAGCAGCACAAGTGGAAGCCTTCATCTGCCCCAGCTGCAACAAAACATGTCTTTCCCGTCTCAATCTCTACAGCCACAGCAAGCGTCACAACCTTCCAACAGTTTGACTTCACCCCACAAAGGCACATGCCCCCATTGTCTCCCGAAACAGATCAATGCCAACTATCTTTTCTATAAGCCGCTTAGAGGTGTTAAGTCGTACATCAGTTATTTCTTGTAAGCTGCCTTGAGGTTTTACTCAAACCAAGTGGTATATAAATGTTGGTCAGTAAATAACCAAAACAACCAAATTCTTTAATAAAAATAAAATGTAGGCTGGATTGCTCAACTGCAAATGGCTAGGATGTAAACAACCTCATCCTTAATTATTGCTGTCCAGTTTGCAAGGGGTTCAAAAGTTCATTTTCAGCCACTCAAGGATCGGTAGCCTTAAATTACCTGGCACTCGTTTATATTTCTGCTCCTGATGTACTGGCTTTATGTGAAAGCCAAGGAGGGATTTGTCCATATTGAGTACGCCACCATTTCCGAGTGCCTCTCTTGTGGCTTTTATCTGAAATAGTATACATTGTTTTCTTTTACATGTGCAGAAAGAAATCCCAATCAAACTGATTTTTTTTTTTTTACAAAATTGAGCATGACCTTCAGGAGAGACTTCCTATCCCAGCAAGCTCCACTTAAAGCTGTTGCTGCTGCTTTTCCTGGCTCAGGTAGAGATGAGCAATCAGCTTGTTTATGGCAAGTTTTAGTGCTTCAGAGCTATAATAAAAGAGGTTTGGCAGAAGCAGCTTGGATCTGATGTGCGCGTCAACGTGTCTGCTTGGTTTTGCTCCATAAAGCCTAGGCTCTTGTTGACAAGAATTAGCAGCTTCCCAAGGCTTCTGCTGATTTTGAGGAATCAACCCCTTGCAGCTCTGTGCCACTCGGCACATGCAGCTCCTCCTTTGCCTGCTCTTTGCAAAATGACTGTTCCCTACGTGCAGTTGAGCACTTGGATTAAACACCTGCACTAAACAATTGGCAGAACCCAACGAGCTTGTTAGAGGCTCCATATCCTGTGCGGGAATCACTTCAAATGAAATTAATGATTCCTCTCTGCACGCAATACTTTTTCTCCAAGATCCGCCCCCCCCTTTCCTTTCTCGGTGGCAATTAATCTGAACTGATCTGCATAACACAATACGCCGCTGCACATCTGCACTCCAGAAACTTTATGACTTTCAAACCTTTGACACCTGCACTCAGTGTGTCAGCAAGAGCCCAGTAGTCCATAGCAATCATGTAGTACAGACCAATTTGCTAGAGCGATAAGAAATCTTGCTTTGTAAAAGCGCTGTGTGCAAACAAAATCCAATTGCCTCTCTCGGCTGGCCACACACCATTCCACCAGCACCCAGGAAACACTTACGGCTCCACTTATTCAGGGGTGCCATTTAGAGAGACGCAGGTGTTATTCTCGGCTCTAGTTTGAACCAGATATGGCCATTCTTCAGGAATCTCTGTCTATTATAAAAGCAGCAACAACAAACTGCAGCATTTAAACTAACATGGACAGGTAGAGCCTGCACCTTATTAGTTTTCTGCAAAGCTGGCAGCCACTCATTGTATATGAAAGTTGAGGAAATTAAAAAGGTTTGTTTTTTGGCCACAAGTATTAACTAACTGGTGGAAGACAAGAGTGCCTGGCGTGCTCTGGTCCATGGGGTCACGAAGAGTCGGACACGACTAAACGACTAAACAACAACAACATTAACGAACTAATTAGGTTTATTAGATTTATTATTATTTATTGAATTTATATCTTGCCCTGGGCTCCTTTGGGAGGAAGGGTGGGATATAAATTCAGTAACTAATAAATGATAATATATGCTCTTAAAATACACTTCTTGTTGCATTTTTATAGTTTCAAGAGCAGTGAATTGTTACTGAGGTAAGATATAAACACCCACACCCACAACTTATGCAGAAGAACAGAAACTCACTTACAGAGAGTAAGTGTGCATGCACACGAAAGCTCATACCAATGACAAACTTAGTTGGTCTCTAAGGTGCTACTGGAAGGATGTTTTTATTTTGTTTTGACTGCGTCAGACCAACACGGCTACCTACCTGTTACAGAGAATCATTCTTTGATGTACATGAAAGTCCCGCTATCAGAATGCTCGTTATCCAAAATCTCAGTTACCTGAACACAAAGAATTCTACCCAAACCTCACTACACAAATGGCAGATTCAGATATCCAAACAGCTGAAGTTTGCCCACTTTCTTACTGGTTGTGAACTGCTGGTCAGCAGAAACCATAGAGGGAGTGAAAGATATTGGTCAAATCAGGAAGCAGGAGAGACTCAGACAAATCTGGGTTTTCTTCGTTTGGCTTTTGCTGATTGGCTGCCTGCAGCAGTTTCAGGCAGACACTATGGCGGGAGGGAGGGAGAACGGACAAATCACACATTAGAAATGGTTCCATAGGATATAATGGAAATCGCCAGCTCCTTATCTGGATGCTCACCTAACAATCAATTTCGTTAGAAAAAGAAAGCAGGATCTCTGTGTATAATATGTATAATATGACATTTGTTTGTTGTATAATTTAATCAATCAATTATGTTAGAACTTCAGTAATACTTATGGGCAGGCATACTTTTTCCAGATGCTCAGTTTCAATTCTAGTATACAATGAATGGCTGTTAGCTTTCTAAAAGGTTACTGCAGGCTAAGGTTACTGCAGTACAGACTCTTCCTGTCCGTCATGATTTAAATGCTGCTGTTTTGATCATTGACATACTATTAACATTAACACGGCACTTCCCCAGCCCCGTGCTTATTAGTTTACGTGGAATCCTGATCATATTGACGGGAACAAACTTTGACATTGCAGTTGGCTCTGGCCTTTAAGAACAGAAAACCTCATTCATTCCCTTCCAAATAAACGTGACAAAATGCAAGTTTGCACTGGCCTTATCCAGCATTATTTAGATATTGATATCCCATTCTGTTTTTTTGTTTTTTAAAAATAAAATACCTGAGGCAGCTCACATTGAACCTTAAAAGCGACCAGTAAAAATAACACTTTCCAAACACAACAAGAAGCAGCAGATAATGGTATCAGTAAAAAGAAGAGAAAGCAGGAAGAACAAAGTCATCTATTGATGAGACTAAATGGCTGCTGGTATTTATTTATTTTTTGTAAGTCTCATTTTTAAAAGCCCAAAAGACTGCCTTATTTTAACAATGTTGATCTATCACTGTATTTTCTTTTACAAAATTCTATTATACTGTAATTTATATATATATATAAAATATAATATAGAATTGCTTCATAATTTTAAGTTCTTCTTTGATCAAATAATTTCATAACACATCCAGTGGAATTTCTGCATGTTTTCAGTAACACCTGCAACAGGTAAAGTTTTAAAGATGTATATCTTATTCAGCTATGTTTTTTTATAAAAAAATGGCCAATATTTTGTACTATTTCCGCTCAATAAACCTAAAGGTATCTCATCAGTTTACCAATTCAAAGCAAGATTAAATAAGAGGCATGTTGAATAGCAAAAGAAAAGAAAAGAAAAGAAAAGAAAAAAGAAAGGTGGAAGAATTGTATTTTGCAAACAGGAAAGCCCTGTAGATGGCGCTGTGAACTTGTGGGAAAAGCAATGAAGTTATTCATAGCTGTCTTAGTGAATCTTCTGGAACCTGGGTTATTGTTATTTTATTTTATACAGATATTGATGCTTTAAAGAAATACAGTATCAGGCACAGCAATGCCTTCAGTAGAGAAGAATCTGCTTATTTGAATATTCAAACATGTTTAGATAAGCATCAAGGTTCCTTGATGCTCTCCTCCCCACTGAAGTGTTCCTTCCTTTCTTTTTGAAAATGTCTGTGTTGCCATTCAGTATAAATCCCCCAGGATGGCATACATTAAATGAATAAAACAATCAATAGATAGTTTTTTTTTAAAAAAAAAGCAAAACAAAAACATACAGCATATAAATAGCAAAAACCATGGGGAAACTGAGCAATACAATTCAGCAGAATAGATGAAACCATATTTAAAAGCAACTTATATGTTGGAATGTCTAGGTAAATAAATCCCTCAATGTGCCAAAATGATCTCATGATGGTGTCTGGCTAGCTTTCCTGGAGAGGATTATTACAGTGTGGTGCAGTGGTTAGTGTGTTGGAGCAGAACCTGAGAGATTGGGGTTCACATTCTTATTCAGCCATGAAGCCCACTGGGTGACCTTCAGCCAGCCATAGCCCAAACTACCTCAGAGGGCTGTTGTGCAGGAAAAACTGCACCCCACCTTGGGCCCCTTGGAGGAAAGATGAAATAACGTAAAGGTAACAAATAACTGTGGCACAATGACTGGGAAGAGCCTTTCCTAATCGTCTTCATTTGGCAGGAAAACCCAGAAGATCGCATTCAGTGCTTACCGCAGCAAAGTCTGTGCAGGCCTGTGTCACAGAAGGCATCCTTTCAGATAAATAGGTCCCAAGTTGGTGGCCCTGCCCATGTGCTTCTCGGCAGCCCACCCCTGAGGTGGCACCCCTGTGGGCACACCCCACCCTCCCCACCCCCCTCCACTAGTGAAATCTTCTGAGATTTCACAGAGAGCATGCGATTTGGGTGAGATCTTGCAAGATCTTGTTGGAAGCCACCACAGCACAACCCAGGTAAGGGAGGCTGTGGTGGTGGTGCAGTGCAGTGGGGCAGTGATATGGGCCATGGCATGAGATCTCATTGTTGGAAGTAGTTTAAAGGTAAAGGTAAAGGGACCCCTGACCATTAGGTCCAGTCTTGGGGTTGCAGTGCTCATCTCACTTTACTGGCCAAGGGAGCCGGCGTACAGCTTCCGGGTCATGTGGCCAGCATGACTAAGCCGCTTCTGGCGAACCAGAGCAGCGCACGGAAACGCTGTTTACCTTCCCGCCGGAGCAGTACCTATTTATGTACTTGCACTGCGTGCTTTCAAACTGCTAGGTTGGCAGGAGCAGGGACAGAACAATAGGAGCTCACCCTGTTGCGGGGATTCAAACCGCCAACCTTCTGATCGGCAAGCCCTAGGCTCTGTGGTTTAACCCACAGTGTCCCTTTGGAAGTAGTTTTTACAATCACAAAACCAAGTGGCAAAGCTTTTTCTGAACTGTGCCTCTTTAGCCTGTAGCTGTGAGTTTTGTTCAACTAAGTTTTACTCAGAGTAGACCTGTTGACATGAATAACCATGGCTAAATTAGCCGCATTAATTCTATTGGGTCTGCTCTGAGTAATATTTAGTTGAATGCCACTATGTGTGTGTCAGTGGGTGGGTAAGAATGCTGAATGCCTGCATCCTTCACTTTGGAAAGATATTTAGGAGCTCAATTAAAAAAAAACCCAGAGGCATTCCTATTAAGCTTAGTTTCAAATAACATCCCTAAGGACAAAAGGAATGTATTCCTGTACGTTTGGGAAACAAAGCTCCTGGTGCACAGAAAACTAGCAACTCAGGGACCTTTTCCTCATTCACCTTCCCTGCCTCTGCTCAGGGTTAGCATACCTTATAGATTTCCATCCATGAGAAAATTAATGTGTAGCTGGTTTGGGGCTGAGTTATGGAATCTTCAGGTTCAGACTTGAATCTTGAGATCTTCATGCAATCTGTGTAATTGTGTTTTCCTGTCTCAAAAGACACCTGTCTGTTCTGATGACATCTAAATGCTAGAAGGATTCAGGTGCTACAATCATCATCATCATCATCACTACCCTTGAGTCATATAGCCCATGGCTGTTAATCCATGTTAGGTTTTGCGTACAAGGAAGTGGTATGGACCACATACTAATCTATTTGACTTCTCTGAACCAGTATATTCCGTACTACTCATTTGTTCCCCGTTTCAACCTCATAGTGTAACAGGTGGACTGCACAGGGACTTGGGCAACGTAATTGAGGATCTCAGTAACCTGAGTAACAAAATCACACATTATTTACAATTTGCTATAATAGTGGAGGAAGAATCCAAATGAAAGGAGAGTTTCAAAAACATGAAAAGGACACAAGGTTTAAATATATATAAGGATTATTCCTTTGCCAGCAAAGAATCTTGGACCCAGGCAATCTCCCCAAGGGCCTTTGCACATATCAAAGTATATCCTATGCACAGTCTGTGCGAATAACATTTCAGCCACAATAGTGCACCATCCTGTCCTAACAGAACAGGTAGGTGCACAGGGGTGATCTTTTTCGTTTAAGACACTTCAGTACCCCCCCCCCTCTATATATATGCAAGTTGTTTAAGAAGTGGTAATAAGAATGGACTTTCTCCATTTGTCTGATGTACACATAAAGTGGTGATTCTATTCTCATCCATAAGTTTTACAACTGCTCCAGCTAATTACTTCAAAATGTAAATAAAACACAAGGAGAAGGGAAGTCCTTCAATTTTACAATGCTTTTACAATGCTCTAAGATCATCTGAAGAAAAAGATGGCATTTGGTAGCATGTGATCTTGACAAAGTGTGACTGGATGGCTCAATTCAATGTCGCTGATCATGAGAAGGTAGTACGAAATGAATATTTATTCTGGATTAACCAATTTGCCCAGAGTCCACAGAATAGATGGGATATGAATGTAACATTCTGTGGGAATGAGAACATTTCTTTCCTCAGTTTCAAGGATAAAAATATACTAATGGAGACATGATGTTAACTCCTCATGGGATGTTAGAATTATATTCTATCCGCAGGAGCTCTGCTAAATATATTTGCAGTCTCTTACGCTAAAGAGGTCTTTTGGCATAGCTGCACGGATGCAGTTGCAAAGGGAGAAGGAGGTGGGAATCTGACATATATCAGAAACAATATAAGAATTGGTCAATTTTATAAACCTATTGTAAAGATGAGAAACCAAAATAAATACCATATGGAGCCTAGCTATCTCCACAAGGCATGTTTTATTTGTTGCACATGCTATAAAACCTGATTGACCTACTGGGAATACCTGGTTAGTAAAAATAAACCAAAGCACAAATCTTAGAGTAGCTCAGCTTTTTACTGTTGACTTAAATCAAGATTAAAATTGCTGGTGTCTAAATTGCCCTGTTTTCACCTGAAGCTAGGCACAACACAGCTGGGGTTGATAGGATGCTTGGAATTTGTTTCTTCTTCTTAAAAAAAATCAATAAATCTAATGTGAATCATATTTTAATTCTGCAGAGGAATGAGATGAGGCATTGGAAAGGAAATCTGGATTCAACTTGTAAAGAGCCTTTGTCTTCCCCTCTCTCTTTCTTAATAATAGCAGAACTGACATTTCTCTAATCTTTGGCCTATAAAGTAGCAGGTGGGGATGGAAGAAGAATGGTTTTCTGTTCTGCCCTGTATTTGTCACATGCAGCACTATTTCCATTCTGCTGCAGTTCATCTTCCACCCAAAACTACATTACTTATCTCGCTGTCCCCTGGGATGAAATTATGTAATTTATGCAATATTACATAAATTATGTAAATTACATTTGTCTCCCTATGTGCAAATACTGCTGATGGAGGAACCGAGGAAGTAGAAGTTCCTGGTTGGATTCTTTATTTGGGACCTTCCCAGTCTTCAAGCTAAAGAACTCTTTTTTTCTCTCACAGTGAAAAGTAGGCAGAAACACTCACAGCTTCAGAGTTCAATATCCATCCAATTGCAGTGTTTTGAAAAGGAAAATAGATTTTTATAAATGGGTTTACATAGACAAGTGCAATCAATGCATATCAAGAAATCCAGTAATTAATCCTGGAAATGCTCTTATTTCAATGCCCAAAGGATTCTCCATTTCTAGTGTGGACATCAGGAACTCAGTTGCACATAATTCAGACACACAATTTTATGCCATCTTTGTGTATAGCTACCATATGTTAGATATTTACCAGGCAATCTTCAAAGGTCTTTCTGAAACTGGCATAAAATGAATTCATGATATACTTTGATGGGAGTTGTCTAAACATCTGGGACATGCCTTTCCTCAGAATGTGTTAGATCTCCCAGTCGTATAATTTACAGAGTAAGCTTCTAAAATGCATAGTGAGAATATGGACTCTTCTCCAGGTGCCCCATCTACAGAAGATAGGCATGGGCTTCTAGAGAGAGATAAGACTATTGCATATGCCCAATATGAAATCTCCCTCTCAATGTAGATCCATTTTGGGGTTGTATCCAAAACAATATCAAGTCACATTCCCGTCAGTGCAAGGTTTTCTGCTTGTGCAATGGGACATTTCCCAGCTTTCCTTTCCCCCAGACACCCCTAAATCTGTTCTAGGAGTTCCCCGAACCCCCTGGAGCAGATTTGGGGAGGGCATGGGGTGCATGTGGAGAGGTGGGGGAAAGTCAGTTGCATAAGTGGAAATCCTTACACCAATGGGGCACATTAGTTGGATACCACTCAGGGTCTTCATTATTATCCTTTAGGTGAGGCATCCCCAAACTCCAGCCCTCCAGATGTTTTGGACTACAATTCCCATCTTCCCCAACCACTGGTCCTGTTAGCTAGGGATCATGGGAGTTGTAGGCCAAAACATCTGGAGGGCCGGAGTTTGGGGATGCCTGCTTTAGGTGCTAGCCAAAGTCTGCCTTGTTTGCTTGGGCTTTTGGTGGTTAACCTGATTTGTTGTATTTTTCTGGCTTGTTTTTCAGTGTTTGCCTTGGGTTGATCTGTCAGCTGCTATCTAACTGCAGCTTTTATTGGTATTATTTATGTATGATGACATGCTTCCTGGTTTTATCTTCTGTTTTATGTTTTTATTACACTAATGTTGTTATGAGATTTTTTTTAAGCCACCTTGAATGTCAACTATGGCAGACTAGCAGCATGCAGGTTGAATGTGTGTGTGTATAGACACACACACACACCACACCTGAATTTTATTCATTTATTTATTTATATTTATAAAAAGAATGCATATGCCACCATTTATATGTGGCAATATTGGGGCAGTGTACAGCAAACTAAAAATAAACGTAGGCAGAAGACTCTCACCAGAATCCCAAAGTCACAAAATTGCCTGCTTGTAATTCTCCTACTGCGAAACTAGTGCTTGACTGATCACCAAGCGCTCTTTATTCCTCAAGTAAGGTTACCACACAGTCACGTTACTCCATGATTAAAGAGGGATGGGATATTGTGTTACTGAAGCTAGCAGCAACACAATGCTAAAATCTGTATTTTAATATCATCTTAAAAAGCTATCTAGTCCAGGAATGGGGAATGTATGGCCCTCCAGAGGTTGTTGGCCTAGCGATTCCAGTGAATGTTCAGGGGTGATAGGAACTGCAGTCCAACAAAATCTGGAGGCGGTTTGGACTTATGTGGTAGGGCAGAGCAGGGGAGCTTCCCTCCTGGCAATGGTGTTGCTGCATGTTACCTGGTGTGGGGCCGGGGCTGGAAGAGCACACTGGCTGGAGCCCCATTGTGCCCCTGCACCTGTGATTTTGCCACTGCCCTTCCCTGCCCCAGCTGCATTCAGGAAAGCTGCAGAGATGCTGGTGTAGGAATGGCAGCTCTGGGGCTTTGCTTTATCAACCAAGATCACAACTGTCCTTGTGTGAAGGTGAGTATTTCAATGGCTAAAACTCAGAGAGAATTATCTGGGTGGAGGCTGTTGAGTATAATTGTACATCGAAATAGAAAATAACTCTGTATGTGTATTGCTAAAGGGAACATGGGAAATTCCACTGAAGCTAAGTGAGGCTCTCTGAGTGCCTAACAGGTTAATAATTAACTGTTCATGTATCTCTGTTACTCTATCACAAGGTGTTTAACTTTAGATCACATAGATTCAGCTGAAAAATCTCCATTTTACGTAAGATAGTCTTTGTTCTCTAGCCACAGAAGACAAAGGGTGTGCTAATGATGTCTCTCCTGGAGAAAACACAGCCTCAGGTAGTAATGGAGTCTGTATGGAAAGACTCTATTACTGCCTCCATTTCAGTTCTAAGTAATTTCATATTTCTAAGATGTTCGGCCTGTGCTTGGACAAGCACTTGATTTTATTCAATTACTATATTTGGGTGTATATCATTGTTGTTGTAAGTCTGTTTTGGAATAAGTTCTATTAGTAAAGCTTTGAAACCATATTTTTGGCCTGGACAAAAAGAGTAAGTTTTTATCACCCTATTGCTTCCAAATGTGCAATATTAATAACAGCAATATAGGTTTGTGACTAATGGTTTCCCGTGAAGGAGCAGAACAAAAAAAAGAGAAGGTTGTAATCCCAAAAAAAGGTTGCAAACCGGCACATGCACTTCCAGGTTTGACATGTTTGTAATCCAAAACGTATGCAAACCAAAACGTATGCAAACCAAGGTACCACTGTATTGAGAAAGAGGACCTAGCCTCAGTTCTTCATATGCTGATTATGTGCAGGCTACACTGTTGTAATGCATTCTACATGGGGCTGCTTTTAAAGATGGTATGAAAGCTTCAGCCGGTCCAGAATGAAGAGGAGGAGGATGAGGGGGAGGAGGAGTTTGGACTTGATATCCTGCCTTTCACTCCCCTTAAGGAGTCTCAAAGCGGCTAACATTCTCCTTTCCCTTCCTCCCCCACAACAAACACTCCGTGAGGTGCGTGAAGCTGAGAGACTTCAGAGAAGTGTGACTAGCCCAGGTCACCCAGCAGCTGCATATGGAGGAGTGGAGACGTGAACGCAATTGTCATCTGTGTGTTTCCAGTCCAAATTTATAACCCTAAATGGTGTGGGGGCGGTTAGGGGTCCCCACTTTCACAGTGTCAAAAAAGAGGTTATGTACCACTGAAAATGAGGTCAAAATAAGATGTTCTGAGTGTGTCAACAAGAGGACGTTTCCATGGTTGCCCCCTGCTTTGGAATGCTCTCGCCAGGGAGGCACACCTGACACCATCTTTATTTTTTAGGCACCATGTAAAACACTTCCTTTTTATCCATGCTTTCGGCCCTTAATTTCAAATAGTAGGAATAACAATAATAGTATCAATAACAACAATTTTAATATATTGATTACAGCATTCTTTGGAGAATACCGACATGCCTGCTGTTTAATTTCTTCAACAGAAGTCCCTGATATACAGGTTGAATGCTTCACTGCTAATAAGAAAAGGGATGATTCAGTACTACTAAAGGTGAGTTATGCAGAGCAATTGGATTTTACTGGATCTGTTTATGAGTTACTTTCCCAGACACAGAGGTATTAAAGCTCATTCCCACAGCCCTGCCTCTCTTTGTCTTTCATCCTCTCTCTCCTGCTCACCTTCTCTTTTCCCTAGAACAACCACACAGCATTGTAGAATTGCCATTGTAATTTGGGCCCATGTGAGCAACACACACACACACACACCCCTACACCCCTGAGCCACAAAGGTGAAGAATCTCTTTTATGGAATTATTTTTATGATAATCTATTTCAATGGTTAATTTAGTTTAGAGCACTGATTTATAACACGTTTATAGATATATATATTTTTACTACTCTTTGTTGAATTATAGAGGTGGCATGTGTAGAATGGAAGTGCTTGGCCTATTGTTCTGCTTCTCACGCAACCAGTATAGCTCAGACAATAAAAAGATCTATAAAATTAATATATACAGAGAGAAAGGAACAAAGACTGAAAGAATATGTAATACTCTCGTGCCTGATACCACATTTATCTCCTCTGTTGAGGTTAAGACGTCACATATACATACTGAAATACTACAGAGTTTTTACTACCCTGGTATGATGAGAGGTGGATTCTCTGCCTCTCATCTTCTCTTTTGTTTATGCATAGTTGATCTTTTTAAAAGGAAACACATACCTTATCACAGGGTTTAATAATGTGTGCAATTTCTCCGAATCAGGAGAGTCTTTGACCTAACAGGTGGTTTTGGACTGCACCTCCCATCAGTTCCGAATCGCACAGTCAATAGTCAAGAATGATGGAAGCTGTTGTCCAACAAGATCTGGAGAGGTATATCCCTGACCCTGACCCACTCAAATGGTTATCACCACTTGATTATGCCATATCCGAATCGGCCCCACAGGGATGTTATGAAGCCAATTTGAAAACAACAACATTGCTGAATACTCCTTGGGAAAAGGGCGGGATGTGTTTCTGACAAATAAATAAGTAACCAATTATCATTTGCTTTATTTAAGATTTCCACCCCACCCCCATTCCTGAAGGTGGAGGATGGGAGATGGAACAGAACAAATCCCATGAAAAATAACATCTACAGAACAATGTAAAATGTAAGCGAATGTATACTACTTTTAGGTATGTATAGTACACACACACGGCTTTCGGAGCTTGTATTTATTGCAAAGACAATAATCCAGTCCAAACAGGAATTAAGAAGTGAGTGGAAAAGCTATGACGAATATATGAGAAAGCATTGTTCGAAAGAAGACATGCTAGTATGCGTTGAGTAGGAGGTATGAAGAGAAACACAAGATAATTAACGTTTGAGTTATTACTATCTAGTTTTAATATAGAGCTGTATAGAAAACAAATGCACGAGTGAATATCAGAGTGGAAATGGAAGTCGGGAAAGCGCGGGGGGAAGCAGAGGGTGGAAGGGTGGGAGAGGGAGGGAGGGGAGGTTGAGAGGAGGGTTTGTTTGGTTTTGAATATTCAGTTATAAGTTTTGTTATGATTTGTAACATTTTTGTAATGTTTTAAAAATTCAAAATAAAGTTCTTTTTTAATAAAAAAGAAAATAATAATAATAATAATAATAATAATAATAATAATCCGTATTAGAAATTGTGTGTCTTAACCTAGTTACATTTCACTTTTCCATAGATTCATTTCCCCATAATATATAGATGAGGCATCTCATTTTATGTTGGCTCTCTTCTTAGGCCTTTGCAAATGTACTGTATTTTAATAGAATCATAGAACTGTAGGGTTTGAAGGGAACCTTGAGGGTCATCTAGCCCAACCCCCTGTAAGCAGGAATTTTAACCAAAGCATCCATGACAGATGACTAGCCAACCTCTGCTCTAAAATTTCCAGTGAAGGAGAGTCTACCACCTTCCAAAGATGTTCCACTGTTCAACAACATTTACTGTCAGAATGTTCTCCCTGATGTTTAGTCCCAATCTCCTTTCTTATAAGTTGAATCCGTTGATTTGGGTCTTGCCATCCAGAGCAGGGGAAAACAAGCTTGCTCCATCTTCTGTGTTCCGCCTTCCATCTTCTTTAGTATCTGTTGAATAGGGGTGTGTTTGTGTGTCTAAGATTGCCTTTTTATACACTCCAGGCAATGCAAGTGGAACAGCTTTGGCAATATGCAAAATGAAGACACAGAAAACAAATGCTGAAAAGACAAAACAGAGATTGCTACATATGCAGGCAGTGAAAGGAGAATGTACAACATTATTTTGTTTTAGAGCTGACAAGGCTCAAAATTGGTTGCTGGTATCAGGGGTGCAGCGTGGGGGTTGCCACAGGAGCCGTGGCTCTGGGCACGGACTTTTGAGGGGGTGTGATGCAGGTGTGGGTATGCACCCTTAGCACGGCCCGGCCTGGCACTCCTCTCCTGGGCATCAGAGGAATTCACCCGCCTCCCTGCCCCGGTGTGCCGGGAACTCTCAGGTGCCGGGAACTCTCTGCTCCTGGGTGGGGTATGAGTGCTGAATCATCTCACTGTGGTGCCCCAGAAACTCTGCGCCCAGTGTGACTGTACCAGCCGCACTCCCCTAGATCTGCTTTTGTAAGTGAGCACTCTGATGGAGCACACATACCAAGGAACACCCTGCTGTGAACTATTTCTTTGAGAAATCCCTTATCCAGAGATTCTTGCTTTGTACAGTTGGCAACCCACTCAAGAACATAATTTTACAAAAGGATGCTACTTGAAATTCTTTCACAGTCCTTGATCTCCCTTCTCTGCCTGATTTGTTTCCCTCTATTCATTTGAGGAAACAAATAGGCAAGCTTTGGATAATTGTGGGAGTTTCTGATGCCTTCCCCTTTCATCTATGTTTGGGAGCTGTAAGCTATATCCACACAACAGCCCTTTTCCTGTAATGCATAAACATGATGCCTTCTTCTTGTCACAACAAGTCACCATTCCTATTTGCACAAATTAACGTAAAAATACTAAATATAATTCACAGTCCAATTGGAAAGGGTGGGGAGGGAAACCCATGTGGTTTCCACTGCCAAGGAAGAATCTTGACTAGAATCTCAGTTTATCTTGTTAGATGTTAAAGGAAACCAATTTCTTTCACAAACTGGAGGGCATTTAAAGGATTCAGCCATTCAAACCAAGTTGTACTAGAATTCTTGTACAGCGGCGGTGAACGGGGTGGGGGGGCGGGCTCTCTCTGCTTGAACATATGTTCTCCAGAGCCAGCCCCAACCCCCATACATGTGGATAACCCCGAAGCCTCCCAGAACCCCGGCTGGGGACTGGGAAGGATAATGCCCAATGCCTGAGCCAAGGTCTCCCTACATCTGAATCTTAATAAAGTTGTGGCCAATGTGAATCCCATTGCACGTGGTCTTGAGTCTTTATTCCGCTTAGGGGAGTCGCCTGGGGTTTGGAGGACTCCGCCTATCCACGCAATATACACATTTGTGGGTGCAGTTTTATTTTGCAGGCAGTTTCCTCCCTGTCTATTGAGATCAAGCAGGTGCCTTCACTGGACTCTTAGGCAACTGCTGAAAACAGTCTTGTTTAGACAAGCCCATGCAGATTCTTAGAAAGTTGAGGTAATGGTTGTGATTTTTTCCTCAGTTTTATATTTTCATAAACTGCTTTGAGGGTTTGTTTGTATTACAATCAAGCAGCATATAAATTTTATGAAATAAATAAATAATATAACACATTTTTGCAGGTCATTTTTACTAATATGCACATTTCTGCATGCAATTTTCAACAATAACGTGCATTTTAGTATGGATTCTTTGGTAGGAGAACTGCATCACAATATTCAGAGAAGAACAATTTTTGAAGGAGGGCTGTGTTTGTTTATACATTGTTTCAGAATATGAGGATTTAATAAATTCAGATTCAAATGTGAACTGAATGGCTTTTGCCCTTTACCTTTCTTCTGGAGTCTCCCTCCCTCCCATCAGACATGGCTTATTCCTACCCTCCCCCAACAGAAATGAAAGCATGAATTAGAATAATTGATAGATTACGAAACTGCTTCTTTAATAAATGAATGGACAATTACTCGTAATTTTTAATTGAAACATTTCCCCATGAAAAGGTGTTCGGTGTTGTTGGCAATGATGTAAATAGCACTCTGTAGATTTCCTATGTCTAGTGGTGATAATTAAGGTGATCTTCCAAACAAGAAACTGTTTGCCGCTTAATTAGTTGAGTGGAACTGTAAAAAACAAAACAAAAAAACCCAACATACAACTTGCATTGTGGCAAAATATTGATTAATTTTAATTGTTAATGAACATAAGAACATATAGCCACTTAGTTCAGCATTCTGCATCCAACAGAGCTAGACGGATGCCTCTGAACAACTTCAAGCAGAACATGGTCCCCAGCATCTTAGATTCAGAGGGAGGAGTTTGGGGCACCAAATCTCATGAATTTCCATGAAGCTATTATAAATAAAGACCTGTCCCTTTCACAGGTTGACCTTGAGGAAAAAAATAGGGTAGTTATGGGAGGCTGCTTGGCACCATGGGAGTTTTCCTATAGTGTCTTGAGGGGTTCCATCTTGTAGTAGTAGTACCGGTAGTAGTAGTAGTAGTAGTAATAATAATAATAATAATAATGTTATTACAGTACTTAGATTCCCACCTATCCAACTGGGTTGCCGCAGCCACTCTGGGCAGCTTCCAACAAGGTATAAAGGAACACACCAAAACATCAAACATTAAAAGCTTCCCCAAATAGGGCTGCCTTCAGATGTCTACAGAAGGTCGTAGAATTGGTTATCTTTTTGACATCTGATTGAAGGGTGTTCCACAGGGTGGGCATGTGCCAGCACTGAGAAGGCCCTCTGCCTGGTTCCCTGTAACATCACTTCTCACATTGAGGGAACCACCAGAAGGCCCTCAAAGCTGGACCTCTGCATGATAGGGGTGCAGATGCTCCTTTAACATCTTTGCACCTGGAACCTTAATCAGGTATACAGGTGGCCTCCCACATTAGGTCCACCATCAGGTAAAATCCAGCCTACTGATGCATTTAGGCAAGCTGCTATTGGCTGTAAAAGCTCCCCCCATTGTCAATGTTGTGCTGGGAATAATGAGCCATAAGGCTAGTTTTGTGTAGTGGTTAGAGTATTGGACCAGGTCCTAGGAGACAGGGTTCAGCCATGAAGCACACTGGGTGACCTTGGGCCACACACTGTCTATCAGCTGAACCCACCTCACAGGGTTGTTGTGTGATAAAATTGGAGAGGGGCAGAACCATGTCTGCCAAATTCAGCTTCTTGGAGGAAAAGTGAGATATATATGGACAAAAACTATTTTGTGGTAGAATTATTATTGTTATTTAAATATTATAGTTGGAATATTCTACACTTTCTGACATTGGTGCTTTATTTTTTCATATTTCCCCCATCAAATATATACTACAGTATGGCATGTTAGCCTACAGGTAAACCACTCCGCTGACCTCTCTGGAGGTTTTATAGCCTATGCTTAACCTTTTTATATATATATATACAATCAATATTCCTACAAATGTCACACAAAACTTCCCATCAGAGTGTACTCATAACATTCCGATCTTGTATTTATTGCAGAGACCAGAAGGAATTACTTGCATAATGTTGTTTACTGACTAGATTTGTTCAAATGTTTCTTCTTCCTTCCTTTCTTTTCACCCAATTATAAGTGTTTTTATATCCTGAAAGCCCAAAGTGTCTCTCTGTTCGTGGTTTCAGTTTGATTAATTCCAGGCTGCCTTTCCCTTTGAGAACAAATTTGGATCTGTAAGGGGCAAATAATATGAAACACGTTTCTAATGTGCAATAATTGCAGGTTTAAATAGTTGGCACAATCAGTGCTTAGTGATTTCATTACTAGATGGCACCGTAATTTATGCTAATCCTGATAACAGTTCCAGATGAGAAGGGTCCAGGCACAGGAGAATGTACTGCAATTATTTACACCCTGTATTTCTGAAACAATAGATGTAGTAATTTGAAGAATCAGATGACTGGGAGCTCATTTATTCTGGTAGGAAACACATGTAACATGTTTTGTCAACAAGTATAAAATTGAATTTGTCTCCCCGCCCCTGTAGTCTTCCCCTGCTTCCTGTTCTTGAACTCTCTCTGCCCTAATTGCTTGGCTAGAAACCACCCATGAAAAGAACACTTCTCTTCAAGCGACAATGGAGAATGTGACTACGCGCACTCCCATAATCTTCACTGTGGAAAAAGGTTAAGGGAGAAAGTTAGGGCCAAGCAGTAGAAACTGGGGCTGGTTCTTCTGTTTGCCTCTTCTTTGGGTGGGGCAAGGGATTCAACTTACAGGAGGGTTGGTGAATAGCAATCCCGCCCCCCAAAAATTGGCATTCTTAAGTTGAAGGCGGAGGAGAGGAACTGTATGGCAGCCACCAAGTCCCATCCTAGTTTATTCTCATTTGAAACATCAGGTTCATTTATCCACTTCGCTTCACTCACACACTTTGTGGGAGCATCACACAGTTGTGATAGTATTTGAACACTGGGCCCATGGAAGTAGGGCCAGTTGCATGGGTCTTCTCCATCTGACCATTTTCCTGCCTTCCACCATGCAACAATTGGAAAAGAGTCATATGATTGATCCCACAGCTATGCTTCCTGTATTCACACTTGGGTTTCATTGGAGAGAAGCAACTCCTGTGCCACTGTAGGGGGCCATATAGAGGCTGAGTAGCAAGAGAAATAGGCTCCAGGTCCCACCTGGGTGCCTTTCTTTTATTTCCTGACGTTCCTGGGCGAAACCCAGCAGTGCCAGATTTCTACCCTCCCCACAGTCCCCCATACACTTTCAAAATGGAGGACCGTTCAGAACAGATCTTGAGGATGTCTGTAGTATGCAATAGCAGGGGAGAAGAGGAAGGGGAAGTTGCATTGCCTGAGCAGAAGTCTGCATGTGCAACATCTGTTGCAACCCACTATTTTTTCCTCAGAAGATTGAGTAGGATGCTAGACACTCCTGACATGTTAAGGGGTGTTACGTTTCAGACAAAGCCCATGTTGAAATTATGTTCCCTGCTGCATTGAGAAGACCAGAATATCTAATGTAGCATATATCTCTGTTTTCGACTAAACGGTCTGTTCGGTTTTTGGTCCCAGGACAAAGTGTTGCATTGTATTCGTTGTGTTTATGACCATTGTGTCTGTCAGCACAGGTGAGATACATCTTCTGCTGTGTGCCAGCATTGTTAAATTGCTTTGAATAATATTTTATGAACTTAACCCATGCGAGAACACTGAATTGTACCTCCATGATCTTAGGAACTGGATGTATGCATGTTGAGAGCAAATAATCTTTTTACTAGTAGAAATGGGGGTGGGGGGTCAAATTGTTGAAGTTGCAGTGGCATTAGCAGATGTGCACTGATACAGCTTTTTCCTATTTGACAAGCCTTCTTTCAGACACTCACTAAGCAAAAAAAGACCAAGGTGCAGGAATTAGCACAGAAGTTGGGAATCCTGTGGATGTGTTTTTTTTTTTTTTTGCAAGCACCTTTCGGAGGGGGAGGAAGGAGGTGAGGTGCTTGTGGAGTACCACCCTGAAACCTGCAGGACTGAATCCTCCTTTCACCAGCTGGGGAGAGAAGGGTTCAATCCTGCTGGGTGCTTTTCTTTGCAGCTTCCCCCTCTTCCCTTCTTTCCCTTCCCACCTCACCCTCTGACAGCTCCAAATCACCATGACTTGGCCCAGTTTGGTTCAGGATTTGACCAAAAACATTTCACCATCCAGCAAGATGCCCATCTAAAACTAGTGTAAGCAATTCAAGAGAAAAATCTTTTAGAATATCAGCGCCACAAATAAATAAAACTCGGACATTCAGCTCAGCATCCCAACTAAAAACAGCTTGAAATAAATGTCTTTTCAAGGCTGATTTAAAAGCTGGTGCTGAAGGAACCAAATGTATTTCTGCTGAAAAACCCTTGTTTCTAGCGCTCACCAATCTGATTGATCTTGAAGGTTGGCCTCTTAGCAGAGCCTTTGAGTCTGAGCTTAAGGTCTGGGCAGGTTCATAGAGGCACAGGGAATCCTTCAAATTACCTGGCCCCAAACTGTCCAGGGCTTTAGAGGTTAATCCCGGCACTTTAATTGGGGCTGGAAACACACTGCCAACAAACGCAACTCTTACAACACCAGTGAAACATTTAAGTCTTGGGTGGGAGGAAGGATGTGACCATGCTTTGCAGCAGGAAACTTTGCCACTTGGTGAGACGTTAAACCACTCAGAGTTGTTGATATGCTGAAAATTCACGGTATGATTCTTCTTTTGCAGTGTCTATAGTTTACTTGTGAGAATGGCTAGACTGAAGATTAATTAGATACAGTGGAACCTCGGTTTATGAACACCTCGGTTTATGAATTTTCGGTTTACGAACGCTGTGGACCCATCTGGAACGGATTAATTCACTTTCCATTACTTTTAATGGGAAAGTTCGCTTCAGTTTATGAACGCTTCAGTTTATGAACAGACTTCCGGAACCAATTACACCCATGTTTCAGTTTATGAACGCTTCAGTTTAAGTACTCCGCGGACCCGTCTGGAACGGATTAATCCACTTTCCATTACTTTCAATGGGAAAGTTTGCTTCAGTTTATGAACGGTTACTCCGCGGACCGTCTGGAACGGATTAATCCACTTTCCATTACTTTCAATGGGAAAGTTCGCTTCAGTTTATGAACGCTTCAGTTTATGAACAGACTTCCAGAACCAATTGTGTTCATAAACCGAGGTACCACTGTACTACAGTTTCCATATTTATTTATTTATTTATAGTTTATTTTTAATTTATAGTTTTACATTATTATAGAAGCATGTAAACAAATGAATGACGACAACAGCAGCAGCAGCATATCCAACAAAAGGCAGGGTATACAAAATTTAAACATATTAAGTAATAACACGCAATCTAACATGACACCCATATTTCTGTAAATACCTGTAAATCGGAAACTAAACTATATGAAATAAATTCCCACCATACTGAATAGAAATGTTTGGGATCTTCCTGTCCGAGACCCAGAACTTGTGCGTTATTTTTTCCTGCAATAACTACATTTTAAATTCTTACATTATAAGGATGTAGTCAGATTTTAAATTATTTCCATTGTTATGTTATAGAGATCCTGGCAGCTGCCCACATCCATGTCAGAAGTTTCTTTGGGCAAAACATCTTCATAGTATCTGTCCACATGTTTAGAAGGGGTGACTGAGGATTTATTTGAATATATCTTTCAATAATCTTTGATGACTGCTGATAAATTTCATTCCAGAAAAAGGCAACCGGTGGGCAATTCTTACTTGAGAGAGTAAGTCCAGCTGAAGTCAATGGGACTTACCTCTGGACATGCAGAGAATTTCACTGTTGTACAGTTTTCTGCATCATTGTTCTTGTATATGAATAAAACCTTGTTCCTTTTGTGAAGCCAAAGAGAGAGCTGAATATTAGTATTTGTGGAGTTAAGAGTTGGACACTACAGGCTGAAGCTGAAACAAAATGAAGGTGACACCCTTTGGCTGCTAACCAATGAGTTTATTATACCACCAGTAAGAATGTGGATATTCTTATACATTTCTAAGCATGAATATCTTAAGATGACTAACCACATCGACATTTTCTATAACAATGAACTCAAACGGGCAGCAGCGGGAGAAAATCTGAAATGGACTTTCCTTAGATCTTGTGAAATTATTATAAAATAATAATCGTGCTAAGTTAATTCTTTTAACTTAGCACGAAACGTCCTGTGTCGATGTATTTGGCTGCCTCTCTGTTATTCAGGCTCACAGCCAAGTTTGAAAAGCATCATATCCAGGACCTGGAGTTTTCCTGAGAATCTGGGAGTCTCTGTGAACTTCTTTGCCCTTCTTTTGTCCACTGAGAGGGAATCTCCATGAAGCAAAAACAATAAATTAGGAGCACAGGAAAAACATCTGACATGCGGGAAATGTGACACATTTTGAACAGCTGAAATAAGAAGTATTATGGGGTGGGGAATGTAGAAAAGTGTAAGTCCAGTCTCTGAAAACACCTCCCCCCCAATATTTTGGGGGCATCAATTGATTTTTCTCAGACATTGCAAAAACAAACTGCCGGAGGGAAATTAGAAGTGTTGGCTACTATTGTTATATTTTATTTATTCTTATATTTATAATTCAGCTTTCTTCTAAGGGACCTTTAGTGGCATACACAACATCCCTGTGAGGTAGTTGATAAATGGCAACTGGCTCAAGGTCACTTCATGGCTGAATGGGGATTTAAACCCTGGACAACCAGGTCCTTCTCCAACACTTCAACCACACTGGCTACTACTACGGCATCTTGGATGTTGGGAAATAATTTCTTGACCTACCAATTTAAAAACTAGGGCTAACAGTCAGCCGTGCCAGACAGAAAGTTGCATCCATTTTCTACTTTTCCTGACTAATTAGGTCAGCTCTATTCAGACTCCATGTTAGATAACAAAGGTCACAAAATGTCAGGCAGGCATATCACCTCCTGTTAAAACCTGTTAACTTGTAACTGCTTTTGCTTTCACTCCAGAAAAGGCACCCTTGACAAAGTTAATCACTTTGACCTCCAAAGAGCAACCTTCCACCTAGAAAAAGCCCCTGAAGGGAAGGGGAAAGCATAAAATTCAGTCGCTTAACAGAAACCTTGTGCCTACGGTTAAAATCCAGTGCAAGCAAAAGGGAAAGCTGAATATTAATTTGCGGTTGAGTTTGAATGATCTGAATGCTATAGCGGCTACATAGCTCATGTTCTAACCGATGGGTTTGTTATACCATCGGCAAAAGTAGATATCCCTATATACTTCTTGGGGAATACTTGTCTTATGTGTAAGTTGCAATGAAATATTTTTCCTGTTGCCACTGATGTTCCCACATTCTATTTTCTCCAGTAAAACTCTGTTGTTTGAGGCACCCTATCGCCAAATTATTGTACAAAATGGTGTTACGTTGCAACGTAATATTGTTTCAGATGGCAATCGTGTCCTCCTTGCTCAATATGAAATGGGGCAAACAAAAAGTTGATTCTAAAAGAATCCCAATACAATGATCTAGTGGCAGCTTTTCTCTAGTGATAACTCTGGGGGAGGCAAGGTAGTGGGACTGCCTATTTGCCACAGTCGCAATCCTGCTCAGTTCCCCCCTTCCACGTGTACCTGTACTTACTTTAAAGGGGGGGAAAGAGAGTAGCTACAATTACACATTTAGCACATTGCCTCCTTTGGTCCTTTGAATGCTGCAGACCGAAATGAAAGATGACCAAAGCCACATCACTTGTCTGTTAATTTATACAACCCACAGGATTTCTTTTCAAGCTGCAAATAATTAATGCTTAAAGTACCTTTTGTCAATAGTGTAACATCAAAGTCATATTGCAGGGGTGGCCAACTCCGAAGAGACTGCGATCTACTCACAGAGTTAAAAACTGGCAGTGATCTACCCCCTTTTGGGGTGTTCAGGTCAAAGTTGTTTAGGGAGGAGGAAAGCCCTGTTTTTTAGGGGTTCAGGTCAAAGTAGTTGAGCTTTTCTGAGGTGGGAAGAAAGCCCTGTTTTGGGGGGTGAAGGGCTAAAATGTTGAGCATTTTTAGGGGAGCCAAAGTTGTTGAGCTTCTTTGGAGGGAGCCAGTGATCTACCACAGACGTCCAGTGATCCACAGGTCTACCTGTTGGACATGCCTGTCATATTGGTATTGTGTATGGGTAATATTCAACATTTGCTCAGAGCAGATCCCTTGATGTTATTGGAGTTATGGTGATTCATTTCAGTGGGTCTACTCCGAGTAAAAGTTATGTGACTGACTCTTCGGTTTCACTTTATTTATCAAGATCTTCCTGTGCCATGACGAGCTCCTACGCCCCAAAGTTTTCCCACGACAGACTGAAAAAGTGAAGCTTCCTTCCGCTATTATGTATTTGCATTACTGTGTATGCCCATGAATGCAGCATTTTGAAAGCCAGCATATCGATTCCCCCTCCCTGAGAATTTAGCAATTCTCTATGTTTTTTGTTGATTTAACTGCCTTTTGTGTTACTTTTTGAAATGTTAGAAGCACACATAAATATCCCTCTCCTAATTGCTTTCTTTGTGGAAAGTAACATGTGAGGGAGCAGCCTGTTAAAGTATAAATTATTAAAGATGTAATGAATAGTACTGAACCCTGATGAGGTTGGTCTAATAGAGTTTGAGAGTGAAATCATTTAATGTACGGGAGAAAGATGATATTGACTGCAGCTTAGATTGTATTTATTATACAGTTCGTATCATTTAGATGTGTCATTATACATGGCAACAGAACAGAATGATGGATGCTTTTTTAAGAGAGAGAGGGGGGGGGGAGAGAGAGAGGGATGTGATTTCCAGAATACATTTTTAAAAATCTACTTCATAAACAGAATTTCATTTTTGATACTACAGAAAATGGAAAGCAAGGCTAAATAATTTTCAGGGAAGAGGGAATCTTTTTTAACCTGGTTGTTTTGTATCCTCTGAGAATAGCTGAATGATAGTAAAATCCCTTAAAATATTGGATTGTAACCACCAGTGGTTTGGCACTAGGAGAATGAACTGCTCACAGAATGTAGGGCCACCTATTTCTTCCTGATCCCCTCTACAGACTGCCTTGCACCTCACCCCCCAGAAATGCTGCCCCATGTAGACTTTTCTGAGATATTCATGTTCTTGATCTCCCTTGTTATAGGTACATAAGGATCTTGGGACTCTGCTTTGGCAACAGCTGTTACATCAGACTATTATTATTATATTTTTATTTATTTATTTGACTTATTAGTCACTTTTTTTCCAAAAAGTAAACTCAAAGCAACTTGCAATATAATACAAAAAATAAAACCAATCTGAAGCTAAGGGAAATAAAAACTAAAAACACTAGTGTACATTCGAAAATGTTTTAAAAGATCCTGCCCACTAAAAGAAGCCACTCCCCAAGTTAAAGGCCAAAGTCTGGGTGAGAAAAAATGTTTTCCCCCTGATGTCTAAAAGTAGCTAGTGATTGTGCCAGGTCTGCCTGCCTGGGGAGAGCATTCCTGAGCAGGGAGCCACCACTGAAAAGGCCCGGCCACCCTCCAGACCTCCAGAGGGCACACAGAGAAAATCCTCAAATGATGAATGCAGGGACTCAGTTGGCTCATGAGGGCAAAGGCAGTCCTTGAGGTACTGGGATCCTGATCTGCATAATACTTTATAGGTCAAAACCAGTACAGTACTTTGATGTGAGCCGGGCAGTGGAGACATTTATGAATTAAAGACAGACGCAGGTGGTGCTGTGGTCTAAACCACTGAGTCTAGGGCTTGCCGATCGGAAGGTCGGCGGTTCGAATCCTCACGACGGGGTGAGCTCCCGTTGCTTGGTCCCAGCTCCTGCCAACCTAGCAGTTCAAAAGCACGTCAAAGTGCAAGTAGATAAATAGGTATCACTTCAGTGGGAAGGTAAACAGTGTTTCCGTGCGCTGCTCTGGTTTTGCCAGAAGCGACTTAGTCATGTTGGCCACATGACCCAGAAAAACTGTCTTTTACCTTTTTTAAAAAATCCATTATTATTCCAATCACTTAGAATTTGTGCAGTAAATATCATAGTATCAAAAAAGCAGTTGGAACCATAGCTGTTCAAGGCCATTCACACAACTTTGGATACAACCCAGTACTCTTCATTGTTCTTCTGCCACAACCCAGTGAGATAAGACAAGGGGACAACCTCTCTCTTGCCCATTCCAAGCCTAGCCTGCACTCTCACACAGAAGGCTATAGTGTGGCTCACACTTGCTGCACTAAATGGTCTGCATTTAACATCTTTTCTTTCATTTTTTGACCCTAACCCAGAAGTACACATATAAAAAAAATCATAACATTTAATCAGAGGATGTTGTGCCATTATGTTGGTCTATAGAGCTATGTGCAGCTCTGACCTCACCCTGACGAGTAGGCTATAAATTGTTCAAACAAACAAACAAACAAACAAACAAAGGTTAGAGCAGACCTATTCAATCTTGCATTCATACCTGTTGTTGTGGCATTCAGGTGGAGTTGTGCAAGAACAGATCCCCTCTCCCAGGGGTGCCAACTTGAACAATAGATTTGGGGGGGGGCATGTAAGCCCTGCCCCACATAGTTGATCATATGATGCAGTGCACGCATTGGCATGGCAGTGGTCATCAACTGGGGGCTGTGGCTGGCCCCCTCAAATATTTCAGGGGGGGGCGGCTGAAGACCCCTTGGCTCCTATTCCCTCTCCCATTCTCTTTGGCAGTGCATACTCTCACTTCTATTCTGCATCCAGGGTGCTCCCACCACTGGTTTGTGAATATGGCCTTCTCGGTAGTGGTGCCCTTCCATCTGATGTTAAGGAAATAAACAACTACCTGACTTCTAAAAGACATCTGAGGGCAGCCCTGTTTAGGGAAGTTTTTAACGTTTGATGTTTTACTGTGTTTTTAATTTTCTGTTGGGAGCCGCCCAGAGTGGCTGGGGAAACCCAGCCAGATGGGCAGGGTATTATTATTATTATTATTATTATTATTATGAATGTTATTGTTATTATTATCATCATCGTCATGTGTACACACTATAAAAAATTCCTTCCAGTAGCACCTTAGAAACCAACTAAGTTTGTCATTGGTATGAGCAAGAAGTATCTGAAGAGCACACAAAAACTCATACCAATGGCAAACTTAGTTGGTCTCTAAGGTGCTACTGGAAGGAATTTTTTTTATTTTGTTTTGACTACGGCAGACGACCAGCACGGCTACCTACCTGTAACTGTACACACTATGTTGGGCACAATCCACATCTACCCTGTTGTTTCTTGAGAAATACTGCATCAAACATGGTTTCATCCTAACCAGCTTTAATCACATTTGAAAATGTAAGTCCTATGAAGACTTCCCTGTCCCCTCTCTACTTCCTGGTGTGGACAGTCAGAGGGTGAATTGAAAAACACATTCAACCATGCTGAAGTGTAAAATGATATGCAAATGTGATTTCAAATGAGAGGGTGGGTGTAAACAACTTTGCTGGTGTTAAGCTGGTAATCTGTACGCAGTCATAGTTAGCATTTTCAGGATAATATATGACAGCGTGTATGATGAGATAAAGCTTTCAAGTGACAATAGCTTTACCAGTATTCTTATCCTTGACAGTTCTTCTGTCCCTATAGTAGTTTGCGATGAAAATAGGCAGACAGAAATATCTCACACATAAATATGAATTATTCTAGGAAACGATGTGGTCCAGATGTTATTCAGGTAGGTAAAAAATGTAAGTGTAAAAAATAAGTACTTCTGTTCTTTATTTGCGGAGTGTAGGTGCAATTGTAATAATTACACTGACAAATAAAAGTAGGGAGAAATTTTTAACCAGTAATCTAAAACAGCTAGTAAGTAATTTACTTTTTTTATTCTTCTTCTTTACAGTGAACATGAAACCCACTTTCATGCATAAAAGAGATGGGATCTGACATGTTGATACCAGTGTTAGGAAACAAGTCTCTGTATGGTTTATTTTTTCATTCATCTCCCTGGATTTTGGCTACTTATAAATCCCCACCACAGGATTGTAGGCATCCACAACCAACAGATTTTATTCCAAATACAGCTGGTATGCTTATTATGCTGTACTACTGACAAGTAATAACACTCAAATGAGGCTCTTTAAAAACTGCAGGTACCTCAAAGGCTGAGTCTGCTCTCAGAACCCAAAATAAACAAATGAATGGCTTCTATCTTAGGGAATTCCTGAGGAACTGAAGAGCCTTAATTTTGCAATGGCACGTAGCATCTTTGAAAAAAGCTTCGAAGGTGAGACTGGACAACAGATAGCTCACTGCCATTTTGATCCTGTATCCTAACTTATTTGGGCACTCACTCTTTTTGAGCAAGCTCTGTACAAATAATGGGGTTGATCAACTTCCCATTGCCTTAGAGGTGGAGTTCTGCTCAAGGCAGAGGAGGATCCAAAGATAATTGTTTGTAGCCTCATGATTAGCCTGGCGGGTTTTTCTTTTAAAATCCATCTTTGAAGAGCTAACCATTTTGCCACATCACATGCTGGTTTTCAAAGTCCTCTCGGATTCAAAAGCAGTTTGCCATTTGGCAGGGGATTGTACTGGTGTTTAAGGAAAAAGTGCTCTAAAGAAGTACTCCAAACCATCTGAGCCTTACAGGAAAAGTTTCACAGTGCCTTAGATATTGACAATTGAACTCTATGCCTCCATGTTCAGGGAGAGGGAATGAGAAAGCTGTTGGGAGTTTGGACGTGAGTTCACATTTTATTCTTGGATTTTCTTGTAAACTTGTATTCAGAGCTTAGTGCAAGCAGAAGCCACTTCTGCTTACACATGAGGGGGCCTCTGTTTCTGTTGACCCACCACTGACATACAACTGCAAGCCAACAAATGCATTGAAGCTCAAGCCTTTTGCAAACACCTGACCTTTGTGGCCGAGGACACTCAGCGATGGAGGAAGCTGCTCGGGTGCCTGGGGTGGCAGGGCACACCGCAAGGCCTCCAGACTCTGCCTGCCTCCTCCCACTCAGCTGCCCTATGTTTGGGTAGTGTGGAGCCTGTGCGCGCACAAGCCACCGTGTCTCTCCCAGGAGAGACCTGTGGCTCGGGCACGCTGTAGGCGCCGTGGTGAGTGCTGCCCGGTGTTTTGTGGTGACACCTGGGGCAGACCACACCTGCCACATCCCCCTTCCTCCGCCCCTGAGGACACTTGCAAAGTGTGTCCCTCTGCTGCTACTACAGACCCTCCAAGTGTCCCTATTTCCCAGGGACAATCCCAGATCTAAAGAAGCCATCTGATTTGATTCCGGAATGTCCCGCTTTTCCTTAGGATGTCCTTATTTTCATCAGAGGTATGTTGGAGGCAGGGCCGTAGCTAGGGGCTGGAGAGGTGGGCCGCCACCAGGGCTGCAGGTGATGGGGGGCGTGTGTGCAAAATTGGCTAAAATATGTCTATAAATATGAATATCGATTATTGCCTCATAAGAAATGGTTTTAAATAGAGGGTGAATTGAATGGGTGGAGAGGGGATGGGTTGGAGGAGAGGCGGAAAGAAGAGCTAATTTGTGGCTAGGGGGCACAATCTGGGCGGTTCTGCCAGGGGCGCAAGATCACCTAGCTATGGCTCTGGTTGGAGGGTATGGTAGGGACATCCCTATTTTCATCAGTCATGGAGTTGTGCTGCCAGGGAGACAAGATGTCTACCTTTAGTAGACATCTGAAGGCAGCCCTGTCTAGGGAAGTTTTTAAATGTTTAATTATGCTTTTATATATGTTGGAAGTTGCTCAGAGTGGCTGGGGCAACCCAGTCAGATGGATGGGGTATAAATAATGAAATTCCAAATTCGTTGCTGACCAAAGCCTGAACACCTTTGCACAGGATAAAGACTTCCCTGCCCTGTTAACACCTCCGGTTGCACAGACAAACAGAAATGAATCTGACTCTAATTAAACTGTGCTGATGTGAACAGAAAGAGTTGTGGAAAGAGTTGTGAAATTCTCTGGGTGGGAGGGACAATTTCACTGCTCTCTAGGGTGGTAATGTGAACGCACCCTATCACAGTATAAATTCTGGCTTGCTTCCCGTGTTTATTTTTGAATGGAGCTTGTACAAGCATACTGGCAAACTTAATCAAAAAACCCTCTTACATGTAACCTTAGAAACCACATTTGGAAGCTATCCAACCCAGGTGGCAGGTATGTTGCCCCAAACAGAGAGAATTGTGTTGTTTGATACTGCTACATTTCCTGCAGACATCTCCTGAGCTGACCACATTTTCAGTCACCTTGTGAGTATCAGAGTACTGTGTTACCATAATCCTGTCTCTTGCACCAGAGAGATGTGTATTGTGGCTATATAGGGGTATTTATTATTATTATTTATTTGCTTTTACTTTGTAAGGAAAGGGCTTAGTGATGAATTTAGAGACAGTTACATTTAAACAAACCATAACATTTTGTAACTTTCTTTGTCAAGGATTAGCATCTGGGGAGGTTAGCCTAGAGTAAATATGATAGAGAAATATTTATAAATTCTGGGCCAGTGCAATAAGTCACACTGGGCTTCCCCCTTCTCCTTCTCCTTCCCCTCTGCCACCTCCACAAATCGGCTCTGGGGAGTCAGGGCAGTATATGGGGGGAGGAGAGGAGAGATGGTTCCATTTGAGAAGCAGGAATACTTGTGCTGATGGAATGATTGCCTGAGTGTGATGTTGAATTCCACCCTTAATGTCTAAGAAAAACAATTTTTGTTCTTTTCGGGGCAGGTCCACTGGGAACTTCTGCATGGTGACATTCAAAGGAACAGGAATTGTGCATGTTTGGGCCTGCAGAGTGACAAAAGGTCCTGTCACCACTTAGTATTAAATTAAGATCCTCTTCCTTCCTTTGCTGGTTCCATGACAATGTTTCATGTTTGACCTTCCAGAGCCCCAGACTGGAATATTCTTATGATACCGAGAAGAGGAAAGAAGATCTTGATTTAATTTGAAATGGAGCTCAGGACTAGGTGCAAAATACAGAACTGCTTGGAATCTTCATGACTATCAAATTCAACAGATGTGAGTGGGAAAATGTCCCAGAAAATCTAATGTTTTTTTTAAAAAAATAAGGTTGTTTAAAAGGAAACTGAAAGATACTATATTGATGGTTGTCTCCTTTTAGGCAGCTTTGAAGCTATTTAACACCACAAAAGTAAGGATTCATGTAAAATATTTACCATGGATTAGAAAAGACACAAACATGATGAAAACAAATTCAGTTGTAGGAATTAGCCTCTTTGCAGAAGTAAGGTAGCTACTGGGTCTGGCTATACTATTACTCCAGTTCCTCAGACTTAGCTCCTTTTTTTGAATTGGAGTGTTTCCACAATTACTGCATGCTGTTCTGCCACTAGTTTCACACTGTATGATTTCACTAATTTCAAATTCCTCCATTTTAATATAATGGCAGTTGGCAGTGCTCCCCTAACTTCCTGTCACCCAAGCAGAAGCAATGTGGAGCAATTAGAAAGACTGGACCTCGGTATTTTCCGGATGTCCACTTCTGCAGTGAGCATCACAGAAGGCAACCATTTTCAGAGGTGGTAGCCATTTTCAATTTCCCAAAGTGCAAAAAAGCACTTCAGAACATGGCTTTCTGGGGGGAAACAAAATGGTGGCCACTTCAATTCTCTTCCCGCAAAAGAATTTCACTTCATTTCTGAAATGCAACTGGGGGAAAAAAAACAACCATCTGATTTCAAGGTGGCTGAAAGAGATGATAAATGGCTATTGCGTGCCGAGGCATTAATTTGGCCACAACTTTATTTAAATTACAATTTAAAATTGAGTGTTGGCTTAGGCTTTGTTTAATCTTCTGTCTCCCATTTGGGACAGGACCAGCTCCGACTTCCCTAACGAAATAGGGAAGTCAAGTAAACACCCCATGGGAGAGGAGATAGCTGTGCCTAGGCAGTCTCCCCTCGACCAGAAATGTTCCCCAAGGCTCGTGCTCTGTAATGGCCCCAGCCCCACACCATTGCAGGGGTGTATGGACTAGAGCCCCGGAGCCCCAGGATTCCTTTAATGGAATACTTCTATAAGGAGCAGCATTGAGGGGCAGGCATGTCTATGCCATACCCCTCCACCAAACAGATTTATTAACCAAAGCCTAATCGCCAACCTAACAAAGTTGTGACGATTTGCTAAGCAGTATGCAAAAACCAAATGGCAACAGCCAATCAGCCAGATGGCAAAATTCCTATTGGGCACCTGCAAAAGGCGACCCCATGACAGGCAAAGCAATGTCACTCTAAACCTTAAGAAATAGCGGTGGGTGTGAGGGAGATTCGAACACCTTGCAGGAGTGAAACTAAAATGGAGGACACTGAGATTTTAAGTGACTCGACCTGCCAATCAAAAAGTTGATACATGCTCCCCCCCCCAGCAACACACAGCCCCCAATCACTCAGGCTCAGACACTCCTAGCCCCACTCCTTAAACACAAATAGGATTTCTTCCAGCCCTTCCGCAACCCTCATTTCCCCTTTATGGGGTTAATGAGCTTTGTCAATTCATTCAGGCCTACCCTACACATGTCTACTCAAAAGTAAGTCCCACTGAATTCAGTGGGGATCACTCACAGTTGTGGGTACAGAACTGAAGCCTTAAAGTGCTGTATCTAGAGGGATTCTTACCAGTCTCTGTATGGACTGAAATCAATTTGAGACAGTTTCTCAAAAATCCAAGAGACTTCCACTCTCGGTTTTGAAAAAAAACCCAGTGTAAAAAGTGACAGGCGATAAAGTACAATTAAAACTTAGAGCGCAAGCAATAAGAAGTGACAAAGCATGCATAATCATGAGATGAATGACCTCGACGGCCGGATGAGGAGAAAGCAAGGAAAAACCAAGGTCAATTATCAGAACTGCTAATTTTAATGCCGTAATTAATAACGAACATTTCAAGAAAGAATGCTTAAAGTATAATGGTATCCGAGTATCAAAACCTGTTAAATGCCAAAGTTATGCAATTTATGCAAATTAAAATGATAAGAAGAGACAATTACGGTTTATAATTAACAGATAAATACAAATGATCCCACGATGAAGGTCTTGGCTTCTCCTCTGTCTTATGAGACAATGTAATTGATTTTTATAAATGCTAATTTATATGCTCTGTTAACCATTCACCGACTGTAATATCATTTATTAAATTAAAGAAAAATAGGCTTGTGGGCCAAGATAATACCTGATTTAAAAAAATCTTATGGATAAAAATGAAATGGGGTTGCTAGAAAGAGAGAGGATATTTGAAAAATAAAGTAGTTTACATTTATTCTATAGTCTGAGTTCTGTATCTTTCTTTTCCTTCAACAATTCTACAATCACAGAATTCAGTACCCTGAGAATCTTAGCTTGCTTTTAAAAATAATTCAGCAGCCCTTATGGCTCTAAAAGAGCCTTTAAAATATCATAGGTGGTGCGTAGTGAACTTTCAGAAGCTATTGGAGGGGCTGAACAGGATTTGCCATAAGCAGGGGGTGAGTTTCAGTGCCAAGTGATCCCAGCCAAGTGCAGAACAATTTGAAGTTCAGCATCTGAGGTTAGAGACACACCTTACTTTTATAGCACATCTTCAAATACCCCGGAAATCATAGTTAAGGGTGCTGGGAACCGTAACTCTTGTGACAGATAAATGTAGCTCTGTGAGAGTTCTAGGTGGCCCTTATCCAGGGTTTGGTTTCCTTGGAATGAGGAGCAGCAGAGAATGTGGTGTCTTTGTCATAGATGGCTTAGTTTAGGGTTGCAATATCTCAAAAAGTTGTTGAGCTTTTTTTTGTGCTAAATTACCATCAATACCCCGAGTCATGGATTCATGCAGAAATCAAGCTAGTCTTTCTAACTAACAAACACTTGAGAGATGCAGGCCCGCCTATTTGCTCGCTTGCACAGAGCCTTTGTTACTTTCATGACCTATACTTTGGGGTCCCTTGCCTGGCTAATTCAGCAATTGAATCCTTGCTAGATCGACTCAGACAAACATCCTACACACACCCCGGAAAAAACCTCACAACACTATGGTGTGTATGCAGCCTTAAAGTGGTCCAAATTGTCTGCCAGTCAACACTAAACTCCACCATTGTTTTCTTCATCTTCATTTGCACGTGCAACCTGGTTAGCTCCTTCTACAAGTCTGGCATACAGTGGCAAATGTATTTTGGGCTGTCTTAATAATTGCAATTACTTAACGCTATTCAAATTAAGGATGGGAAAGTCATTTGTGGGTGTTTTTTTTTTTTAAAAAAAAAAAACCTCAATTAGGCAGGCCTTTACAGGGCTACAACAGGAAGGG